>NC_056750.1:534482853-534520353 GCF_019279795.1 Protopterus annectens
CCAGTGCTCTGCACTGTCAATCTAAAATTAAAAGTACAATTATGTTTATACTTTCATTGTAGAAAGAATACAATCATATAGCTAAAATCATGCAACCTTTGTGCTATTTATTTGTTGGCCCAGCACATGCTGTTTTCATCCCCTTATACCTTTTTAAGTATATGCCTGACTTTCAAATGTTGTTGTTTACCATTTGATTTGTTGACAATGGTTCAAACACACCTGACTATCTGACGTGTTAATTATTTGTCATTGGTATGTTTAATATAAAGCAGCTGGTTTCTGCAATGTAACTCAATAGATACATTTACTCAGCTTGCAGTTGCTGCAAATTAGGCAAGATTTGGAATTAATAATTTAAAATAAAGGGAGAAGACGGAGCAAAGTCACTCATAATATCCTTTATTTGAAATTATTAAAGAGTTATCTAATCAAAGAAGTGCACTTCATTGAATATATTTGTTAAGCTGCAGTGCTGAGGAAATAAAAGGCAAGTCATTGCTCTTACGGTGTCAATGATTTTGAAGTGTCATGTCAATGTTTAACTAGGCAATCTTTTTTCCCCAAGTGTGATGCCTGATTTTCTACAGCAGCATATTACATTTCTGTGCAAGTACTGCAGAAGAAAAAAAAAAAACAATCTGCATGTAGTTAAATGTGCTTGCACACTGCTCACACAAATCACCAGCATTCTTCATAATATGGCAGAAGGTGCACAAAATATTGCATATAGGATGACTATAATGGCACCACTAGTAATTAGTGCATTTTCTATGCATTATATAAATATTTTCAGCCTAGACTCCCAGCAAAACATGAAGAAAAACGTGAAGAAAGGATGACTATAGGGAACACAAAAGACTGTCAGCTCATCAGTGTTTTGAATACAGTACAATAACGAACTCTACATCGGAAAAGCCACACACAAGAACCTGGACATCAGAGTCCCTGTTAAATGAGGGGATATGCAAATAAACACTCCTTTGTTGTCAAAAGCCATATTTCTAGAACATATTCCCTGGGTAAAGATGATGGACAAGGGTTGACTAAGAAATGCATAGGCTAATTACAGGAAAATATTCAAAACCTTTCAGAAAAGATGATATTTAACCTGAAAAGGTTAAGGCTGGTAGAACTACGTTAAAACATGAATACTGGGGTGAAGAAGATGAGAAATTCAGTAATTTCAATTAACAAATTCTATAGTTGTTTTAATGAACTCATCTATTACCCAGATAAGCCTAACACGACAGTATGTTTCTGGTGTTGTGAGAACTTAACTGGTAAATTTAGGCAACATGATACTTGCAGCACTATAGCCAAGGTCACATGACAATAATTGTAATGTTACACATCCTGTAATATAATGCCAGTGCCACAGGATAACAAAATGAGATATCCTACCTTATATGTTCTCTTATCTCCATACAACGTTCTTTGTGCCAAGACTCTCTGGGAGAACTCTGAACATTTAGATGAATAGTTTTCTCTCTGTAGAAGGGAAAATGATGACAGATATCAATTATCTGACATCTGGAAACCTCAGAAGTAGCTTGAAACTCATGGGCTTTGGGTAGTTGTACATCTTTCTCAGGAAACCTTACCTCCAGACACTAAGGCTATACATGTGGTCTCTCTGAATTGTGCACATGAGTGAGAGTGAAAGGTTTACATAGGAATCAGAAAGAGGATTTCATCGGGGGGGGGGCAAACCCCTCCACAGACAAATGCAGAGAACTGCACCCCCCTGCCATTGTCTTTACTGATATAATCATAATTTTTACATTCAGCCACAGTTGCAAAAACATCCTTCATAATTAGAATTAACCCTATTCTGGGCGCATCATAAAGACACATGCTTTGTAGGCTTTGTGCTACCATTCTCTACAATTGTAAGCACAGAAATGACTTGTGGCAAGTATTGAATGCCTAGTTTATCCTTTTTTAATTTGATTTTGACCTGTGCCCATGATCATTTTTCTTTTGCTGCTGTGGTAATAAAAAGTACAACAGAGAGGTGATGGAAAGCAAATAATGTAAACAGATTACAACAAATTGCATAAACACTTTTTACTCCTTACTTCTGAAATAACACATCTTTTAAATGTAGCATACTTTTAAATAGTTGTAATATATACCATTGTACTTTTCTCCAATCTCTCTGTTTGTATACCTCTGACAAATCCCTAAGTAATTAAATTTGCTTGCTCAATGAGAAGCAACTTCTTAAATAAAATGAGTAATAGAGGAAACTCATTTATTTATATCTATATCTACACACATGCACACACATACTTACCTGTGATGATCAGATAAATTGTTCAAAAGGGCATAAGGGTTTTTGTTTTAACCAATTATGACTTTTGACATAAGCATTCATACATTTGTAAAAATGAAAACAAACCATACTGACATAATTTTAGTTGCAAACATTAAATATCATTTATGATCTACCCAATCACTGTCAGTCAAACATTAAATACTTCATTTAAATCCAGCCTTCTTTTAAACTTCATTACTCCCCTGCATGTATGGTTACCACAATTCCCATTTTCCTATGTAATTTGTACCTAGCCTTTTCTGAAGACCCCAATTCCAGTTGTTTTATTCACTACTTCTAGTATAGTTGGTTTAGACTGATTTCTATTTTCTAGTAATTGCTTCTTTGGCAGCCTCCATAATTAGAACCATCAAAGGCCTTACCATATCTAGCTAATTCCAATTGTGCATCATAGCTCATAAAAAATAATTTCCCTAGATACACCAATGTATTCACCCAGTATCTCTAATAGAGTTGTCTGCTGGGAATCTTTAAAATCTGCCAACTTATTACACTCCCAGAAAATATGTTCCCAATCATCTCTTTCTTCCCCATCACACCTCCAACATTTGCTGTCTATCTGAGGAAACATTTTCTGGAGTCTACTTGGGGTATAAAAATACCTATGTAAACATTTCCAAGCAAAAATCCTAAATATTCTAGATTTTGTTGCATATTTGGGAGACATACACATATCCCCCAATGTTTCTTTGCAAATTACTTATCCAATCTCTCTTCCCAATCATTTCTAGCCTCCTCTGATTCTTATAGTTATCATGCAATATTTCATATGCTCTACTAATTATTCCTTTTTAATAGCAGCTTCTATTCTAGATTCTACTAAAAATTGTACTAGTGCTGATCTTTCATTTAGGACCCCCCCATTTCTTTCTCTCTGCCTATACTCTGATGTTAATCCTTGATCCTTGATAGGGAAGGCAATTTCTAACCTGCAGTCCAAATAAATTCTTGGCATCTTCCCATTCTGTTACTTTCCCCTCTCTAGTTATTTGCTCCCCCAATACCTTGGTTACTTTGCCAGTTTTCTCCAATAAATTCCAGCCCCCTTGCTTATTGTCTGTATCCCTAATTGCAGTCATCCCTATTGGAGAATCTCTTTTCTCCATTCCTGTATTGGCTTAGTTCTTAGAATACTTTCTGTTACATCATGACTATAATATTCTGCATGATTATTTAAATTCTCCTTAAATATTTGCATCCAAAATCCCAGTCTCTTCTCGTTTCTTGAGCTTACCCCATTTCATCATCATCCCTTTCCACTCTGAATTATAGGTTTCTACTTGTGCTAGGTATAGCAGCCTTACATGTGTAGCTCTGAAATACCCCTTCAAATCTGGTAATCCCAATCTGAATTTGTGTATGATTTTCCATGATTATTTGTTATTCTTCCTAAAGGTCTGAATCCAAAATTACAGTCTCTTCTTGTTTATTCAACTTCCCCCATGTTTCATCATCCATTTCCACTTTGAATTATAATTTTCTGCTTGTCCTATGTATAGGAGCCTTAACAGTGTAGCTCTGAAATAACCCTTCAAATCGGGTAATCCCAAATCACCCTTGTTCTATTGGAAGAATCAGTTTATCCCACTTGACTCTAGCCATCTTCCCCTCCCAGGTAAGATCCTTCAGCTCTTTATTCATTGCTATCCACAACTTCACCTCTGGTTGATAAAAATATGCCTGACCAGTGTATAACACAAATGGCACTAAAAATATGTTTAACTGCTTTTATCTTACTATCCATATCCACATAACAGAGTTAACAATTTCTCAGTTTTTATATTATCTTTTGTTTAGTCTCTTCCCACATATCCCTAGTTGCCACACCGGAATAATTTTTAATCTGTACTCCTAATTACTTCATTTTATCATGTCCCCATAAATATGGATATTGCTGAACCATTTTGTATGTGGGTACATAACTTACAGCTATTGCTTTTGTTTTTTAGCTCCATTAATTTTGTAACCCTAAAAGATATGAAACTGTCTCAAAATGTTTCACAACACTGAATATCCTTTTCTGGTTTTGTCAGGTATAAAATCATATGTAAATAGGGCCAGCTTTTCTTGACTACCATACTAATTATATCTTTGAATTTCTTATATCTTATTTTCATTATTTTCTTTGCCAATTGTTCTAAATACAATGCAAATAACAAAGGGGAAAGAGGACACCCCTGCCTGGGTTCCTCTGCTCAAGCAAGAATTATCAGAGAGGAACCCACCCACTTTAATTTTCACCTCCACTCCCTCATATATCCACCTAATCAACCTTATAATTTTATTAGGAAATGCAAATGCTTCCATTGCCCTTCTCATAACGTTCCAGCTTACCCTGTCAAATGCTTTCTCTGCATCAAGACCCACCAACAAGTGATATTTGTTTACATTCTGCTTCCCTCTAGATCATCAGTGTTCTGCTAATGTTGTCAAATACTTACCTTCTCTCCACAAAACCACAATGATCCATATCTATCAATTTTGGAATCACTTTTGCCATTTTTTAGCCATTACAGACATAAACACTTTATAATGATGGTTTAGTATTGAAATGGACCTGTATGAAGCTGGATCTCATGGGTCTTTACCCTCTTTAGGTATTACAGCTACCACCTCTTTCTTCTAGGATGTTATTTTTCTTTCTTTTAAAATACTGTTAAACAGAACCTTCCAGATGTTTTTCATTTTTTTCCTCATAGCTTCCAAACTTCCACAGGAATACCATCTATTCATTTCCTGTGGCTTGGTTATACATCACCATTTTATCCCATCTCCTCTTATTCTGTTAGTAATTCAGCCTCATCTACCTCTAACCTTGCCATATTTAATTCTTCCATAAGCATTTCCATCTGTACCTTTTCTTGATTTCCATATTTCCCTGCTTTATACAGACTTTCATAGAATTTATGAAATATTTCTATTACCGCTAGAGGATCGTTTGTTATCTTCCTTGTTGTATGCTCCCTAAGCTTGGCAACAGCCCTTTCCACTTTCTGTTGTTGAACTGTTAGTCTAAAAGTTTTTTGTGCTCTGGAGTTATTATCAAAAACAGTTGCTTAACAGCAATATTTCAAACTCATGCATATTATCAAGGACCTGTATCGATTGGCTAGACAGAGGGACAGAGCTGGGGAAGATGTGCAGCAGGTAAGGGTGATAAAGGACAGTGAGAGAAACGTACTCACGAGTGAGAAGAGTGTGTTGAGTAGATAGAAAGAGTACTGTGAAGGGCTGATGAATGAAGAGAATGAGAGAGAGAGAAGGTTGGATGATGTGGGGATAGTAAATCAGGAAGTGAAGCAGATTAGCAAGGAGGAAGTAAGGACAGCTATGAAGAGGATGAAGAACAGAAAGGCTGTTGGCCCAGATGACATACCAGTGGAAGCATGGAGGTGCTTAGGAGAAATGGCAGTGGAATTTTTAACCAGATTGTTTAATGAAATTTTGGAAAGTCAGAGGATGCCTGAGGAGTGCAGAAAAAGTGTTTTGGTACCGATCTTTAAGAATAAGGGTGATGTGCAGAGCTGCAGTAACTACAGAGGGATAAAACTGATCAGTCACAGCTTGAAGTTATGGGAAAGAGTAGTGGAAGCTAGGTTAAGAAGGGAGGTGATGATTAGTGATCAGCAGTATGGTTTCATGCCAGGAAAGAGCACTACAGATGCAATATTTGCTCTGAGAGTGTTGTTGGAGAAATGCAGAGAAGGTCAGAAGGAGTTGCATTGTGTCTTTGTGGACTTGGAGAAAGCATATGACAGGGTGCCTAGAGAGGAGTTGTGGTATTGTATGAGGAAGTCGGGTGTGGCAGAGAAGTATGTAAGAGTTGTACAGGATATGTACAAGGGTAGTGTGATATTGGTGAGGATTGCGGTGGGAGTGACAGATACATTTAATGTGGAGGTGGGATTACATCAAGGATCAGCTCTGAGCCCTTTCTTATTTTCAGTGGTGATTGGCAGGTTGACAGATGAGATTAGACAGGAGGCCCCATGAACTATGATGTTTGCAGATGACATTGTGATATGTAGTGAGAGTAGGGACCAGGTTGAGGAGACCCTGGAGAGGTGGAGATATTCTTTAGAGAGGAGAGGAATGAAGGTCAGCAGGGTTAAAACAGAATATATGTGTGTAAATGAGAGGGAGGGTAGAGGAATGGTGAGAATGCAGGGAGTAGAGATGGTAAAGGTGAATGAGTTTAAGTATTTGGGATCAACATTTCAGAGTAATTCTGAGTGTGGAAGAGAGGTGAAGAAGAGAGTACAGGCAGGGTGGAATGGGTGGAGAAGAGTGTCAGGAGTGATTTGTGACAGACAGGTACTAGTAAGAGTGAAAGGGAAGGTCTACAAGAGGGTAATGAGACCAGCTATGTTATATGGGTTGGAGACGGTAGCATTGACGAAAAGGCAGGAGTCAGAGCTGGATGTGGCAGAGTTAAAGATGTTAAGATTTGCATTGTGTGTGACTAGGATGGACAGGATTAGGAATCAGTATATTAGAGGGTCAGCTCAGGTTGGACAGTTTGGAGACAAAGCAAGAGAGGCGTGATTGCGTTGGTTTGGACATGTGCTGAGGAGAGATGCTGGGTATATTGGGAAAAGGATGCTAAGAATGGAGCTGCCAGGTAAGAGGAAAAGAGGAAGGCCTAAGATAAGATTTATGGATGTGGTGAGAGAGGACATGAAGGCGGATGGTGTGAAAGAGCATGATGCAGAGGACAGGAAGAAATGGAAACAGATGATCCGCTGTGGCGACCCCTAATGGGAACAGCCGAAAGAAGATGATGATGCATATTATCAAGGTAATCCCTTATTTTCTGTTTAGCATTCTGCAGTTGCTTCTGTTCTTGCTCTGTGAGATTCCCTGTATTCTGTAATACTTTAAACATTTGTCGAAGGGCATAAGAGTTTTTGAATGTCACAACAATACATTACCCAGCGTTTCTTAGTCCCTTTGCATTGTTCAGTGAGCTAGTCTTCCTGTGCTGAGCAGTAAAGATGACAGCTTTAAAAGAATATGATTATTGGCAAGCAAGCTAACAATCTCTTTTAATTTCCAAGCAAATAAACCTTCAAGGTATAAACAGCGCTTTGCAGGAAGATGCTGGATGATATACATTAGTAAGGATATTAGTGAACGGATAATCCACAGACTAATTGCCAGTGTAAAACAAAACATGATAAGCTGTTAATGACTGTTTAGTCAAACAAGGAAGCACAGTAAAGCATAACTGAATGCTGACAAGGCATTTTGTGGCCTTCTACTGTAGATAGTGAAATAAGGCTATTCCAGATGGCTTTATTTTACATCTCAGTCTTACATGTATACAACAGAAAAGCAAAAGGTACAGCACACTCTGTCTTCTGTTAAAATGACACAAGCATTAAAAATAAAAATGCGGGCAGTTCCAGTCAGTGGTGAAGCTTTCCCACAGAGAGGAGCAGTCAATAGCCACAAGTTTCAAAGACGACCAAAACTGGCTTTGAGACAGAAACTATACTAAAACAACCATTTACCTAAATAAAACAAACATTCATTAACCTTAGGCAAAAGAAACAGGCTACTGTAGCAGATAAATTAGTAAGTTAATTCCAAGCTGTGGCCAGGAGACATCTGTTGAGAACCATGCAGAAAAATAAAAAGATACGTGCTCAGGGGGCTAGATTCCAAAGCAAGCTATACTATCTTCAGCAGTAATACTGTGATCAATGCGAATAAAAAGGACTCTAGGATTCCGCAACGTACAAAAGTAATGAAGAATGTCAGAACTGTAGCTAGATCTGTGCAGTTCCCTGAACTGGCACCATATTCGACTTTAAGATGAACAGCAAAAAAACTGTAGCAAGCTGTTTGTTACAGATGTAATACATCAAGCTCTTTGGCAATTCAGCCATGACCACAAATGCCTTACCAGAGTTTCATAAACAAAAGCCAGTATTATACTCCCTTGAAGACCAAAAAAAAAAAAAACACTCAAAACTATAGCAAGATGCTTACTACAAGTTTCAACAATTAAATACTACAGACTTAGCAGTTCAGCAATGAACACAAATCATATCTCTCAGCTGTCCCTTTTTCTGCAGTACATCATTAACTTTTCCTTGTATTTTTGCCTTGTCCTATTATAATCAGTCAATAATGCCAGACTTCAGAGTTTATAATTCATACTGTTCAAAAATGTACATTGATACAAAACCTGTTACTCTAATACATTTTTAAGTGAATCAGAGTAATATTTAAAAATTTTCACTAATTGTGGACATCTGTGCCTCCCCTCATTACTTTTGATTTTTGTCCAGAATTCTTGAGTGAAGAAATTGAAAATATGAATGGAGTATCAGTATTCATAACTAAATGCCAGTAATGTATTTCTACACAATTACCAGCTGCTTGATCATGTCCTCTGACAGCTTGTGGCTGGGTAGTCACCCACTTCACCCCACCTATAGTTAGAGCTCTGAGGGATCCCAGAGCCAAACTTACAATTCTAAAATGAGACTTGGATTCACAATGTTGTTGGATTTAGAAATTGTATATTGGTGTTGAATGCTAATTTAAATTTGCTATGTAACAGTGTAGCCCATTCAAGTGAATAAGTCTTTCTTTTGTAGATGGTGCTTCACCTGCATGCCAGTAATTGTACTGCAGATGTTACACATTGGAAAGGCCAGTAACCTGCAGTAACAATACCAGCATGCAGATGGAGCTGTACTGCAGGCTGCAAGTATTTTGGGAGGAAGCTGATGATTGTTCCATTGTGCAGTCATTATTCTACATGAGTTCTCCCCTCAGTATAATGCAAACAAGTCTTTTCTGCTTTTTTCTTCCTAGTCTTTTTTTCAGCCAGCACTTCATTAGTGCAGTCTAACAGCATGACTCCCTGTATTTTACGGCTTTAGAGGCTACGTGGTAGGTTCGTCGGGTTTACCCTACACCAAGGGGATGTAATGAGATTCATTTAGACAGACTCAAGATTTCATTACCTTGTCCTAGCATAGCAGATATTCTGTACAGTTGCAACATTCACATACTGTCATGTATTTGGTGTACTTTCCCCAGTAATGGATAGGCATAGTACTGCAGGACAGTGAAAGCCCTCCTCTATACTACTCTGTTTCTTTTAGAATCCCACAGAAGTAGTATGGAAAATGCACAGTCCTGATAGTTTTGAGTACTCAAGAAAGGTACTGACTAATCTATTCTTATAAAGTTCCACATCCTTGGTGTCATAGATAGCTTGCTTCATTAACCTGCATACCTGTGATCTTAAAGATGAATGGTATCTGTAATAAAACTAGGTGGGAAAATAGTCAGTGGAAAATATTATTTAACATTTCAGAAAGACAGTGGAGGAGTCCTGCATACTTTTTCATTAGAGGTACTAACAGCAAAAGCAGTGGTTGGTTCACAGTTGTATGCCAAACCCAAAAAACGAAAATAAATAATAAAATAAATTCTAGAATAATTTAACAGTCTATAAGAGATATAACATTCTATTTTCTATGTTATAGTAGATTTCATCCGATATGAGTAAGAAATAACAGACTATCCTCTATTTACGGACAGTGATATCCTCAAATACTACAAGATGCTGCAATTATACAAAGATAAATAAAAATGAAGTTCTTTATTCTAAGAGTAGCATATTCATGGTTCAGATTCAAACAGGACAGAGAAAACTAAGCTTTCACCCTCTTGCAAGAACAGGATTTGACTAACTAATACTGGTGATTCTTAAGTACTTAACTTGAAATTGAAATGACTGGGGAGATTTTTTTTAGTTATGATATAGAATTGTCATTGCCTAGACATAGTAATGCCTTCCTGAGTCTAATTATGGTGGCTGCCAAAAAAGCAATTACTAGAAAATGGAAATCAAAGTATAGACCAACTTTACTAGAAGTAGTGAATATAATAACAGAGATAAAACAACTGGAATTGGGATATTTAGAAAAGAGAGGGCGCAAACTACATAGGAAAAAAATGGGAATTGTGGAAACAATATATGCAGAGCAGGAATGAGGTTTAAGAGGCAGGATTTGAATGAGTCATATAATGCTTAACTGACTACATAGATTATAAGTAATGTGTAATGTTAGCAACAACTACAGTGTTTCAATAGTGTCCATGATATATACTATTTGCAACTAAAATAGTGTCATGTTGTTTATTTTACATTTATATAAATGCAAAACTGCCTATGTCATATGTGAATATTTAATAAAGATTTGTCAGCAAAAAAAAAAGTACTTATTTTAAAACTTAGGAGACTTAGATGGGAAGAATATTGATGCAAGTTGGACACAAACTACACTTCTTGAGCCAAAAACCTACGACCACCATATAACAAACACCTTTATTCAGGCCACATAAAATGATCCACTGTACACAAAACGAGTCAGCAATCCAACAATCCACAATGGTAAAATAATCCACAGGATAGGTCAAGTGCTTTCGTCGATAGACTTCATCAGAACAATTAATAGTAGGTACTAACACCATTTTTATATGTACCTAGTACCATCAATTGAAAAGAACCAATTCAAAATTAAAGTGACAGTGTGTTTTTAACCTTAAAAACTTAAACTCCCCAAACAAATCTATTTATCTTATAAAACATTCATTCAATTATAAAAATCTTTTTAATAAAAGAATCTTTCTAATAAAACATGTCTTATTCTAAAAAATGAAGTTTTTTTTAAAAAAATGAAGTTTTTTTAAAAAACTGAGATTGTCAAGGTTGAATGAAAAGTTAAAACCAGTATCAAAACTGTGTTGCTCGATATCTCAATTCAGGTTTTAAGCTGATGTGTTCATTTAAACCCGGGGAAACTGTTGCATTTAACCTCAACTGCCATCTAACCTCAGCCCGAAGTAACTGATTTCCCCAGTCACCCCCCCTAAAGTTCTTACCTACAATTTCCAAAATACCAAATCTAAAAAAATGGTCAGCATGGCTAACTTTAGTGTGTTTATATAGGGAGTTGTTGTCATCCTTTTTCAAAATACTATACATGTGCTCGTATATTCTCCTACTCAAACGCCTTTCTGTTTTTCCAACATAAAAGTGACCACAGGTCTGACAAAAGGCTAAATATATTAAGCCCTGAGAGGTACATGTACCTGCCACAAAGTTGACTATTATTTGGTTAGGTCCAAGTGAAACAGAGGGAGTGTTAATGATAAATTTACAATAATCACAGGCCCCACATTTGTGAGTACCTCTTCTAAGACTTCTTTTATCAGATGTTGGATTTTCTAAAAGGTTCTTTAGGTTCCTATTCACCCGATATGTAAATTGAGGGCTATCACCAATATTTTTAAGCAACTCCGTATTCCCTTTAAACATCGTCCAGTTGTTTTTAATTATATTTTTAACACATTGTGATGTCTCACCATAGGTTAATACCATGGTTTATGTAAAATCTATATCTACACGTATATCTTGACTAACCTTCTCCTCATCTTCACCTAATAGTGGTTTAAATCTAGTACCCCATTCGAAACACACCTGGTCCTTTATGTTGTTAATAAAACTCAATGGGTAACCTCGAGCGCCAAACATGTTGACCAGTTTTTCCACCTCTAGTTTGAATAGATCAAAATTTGAACACATACGGGCAACTCGCACCATTTGCCCTTTTACTATGTTCCTCTTCACAAATATGGGGTGGCTACTTGAAAATTTCAAATAGTCATTGGAAAATGTTGGTTTTCGATATACACATGAAGTGAAACTGTTAGTACTCTCGTCTTTCATTAGTTTCACATGTAAATAATTGATGGAAGAATTTCCACTGTCACCAGTGAATTTAAAAAGAGATATCGAGCAACACAGTTTTGATACTGGTTTTAACTTTTCATTCAACCATGACAATCTCATTTTTTAAAAAAACTTCATTTTTTAGAATAATACATTTTTTATTAGAAAGATTCTTTTATTAAAAAGATTTTTATAATTGAATGAATGTTTTATAAGATAAATAGTTTTGTTTGGGGAGTTTAAGTTTTTAAGGTTAAAAACACACTGTCACTTTAATTTTGAATTGGTTCTTTTCAATTGATGGTACTAGGTACATATAAAATGGTGTTAGTACCTACTATTAATTGTTCTGATGAAGTCTATCGACGAAAGCGCTTGACCTATCCTGTGGATTATTTTACCATTGTGGATTGTTGGATTGCTGACTCGTTTTGTGGCCTGAATAAAGGTGTTTGTTATATGGTGGTCGTAGGTTTTTGGCTAAAGGAGTGGTTCATTGGATGTTATTAGTGGTTGTTGCCACTCTTTTACACACCTTTTTGGTTCACAAACTGCACTTGCATTATATATTACTGCAGGCCTCCCTCGTTAAAAATACAGAGTAAAAATCAAGGATGTTCTGCAAGAAAAGGGCCAGCTAGGATGCATGGAACTTGCAAGAAAAATTGCAAGTGTTACAAGTTCATAAGTCAGAATTATTGAGACCTTGAAGGAACTCAGCCTCCATAAAACAAGGATTATAGGCAAATGAATCAACCCAGTCATCAAGATTCTTCTTGAAACCCTTCAAATTATCCGAGCTATGACCAGTGGCGGCTGGTGACTTCAAATTAAAGGGGGCTGCAGAAGACAGCAGAATGGGTGGGGCCAAATGGGAAGTGGTGTGGCCAACTAGAAAGGGATGGAGCTATGCTCAAAACCACAGCAACTGGAACTTTAATTAAATATGGTGGCCAGGGTGCCAAACCATCATTACGAGAGTCCAATTAAGACAAAATGAAGTGTAGAAGAAAAAAATATTTCAATGCATTGGCCACATGACAGCTTACTTAATATCTAGATGGAAACACAAAGGCTGTGAGGCATGAAAAATAAATTACTTTTTAAATACATTACTGGAATGTCAGTCAAAATCAAGTATAAAAAAAAAAACAAGCAGCACTCAACTCAAACCACTTCTCCTTGCACTGTAGTTCTAATTATAATTTATATTCAGTTTTATAAAATTACCAAGTAACATGCTGAAAGTAGCAATCTCTGTGATACCCCCATTTGTAAAAAAAAGAAGTTATGTACCTACCATAAAATTCCACGTTAGTTGTCCTTCAGCTCGCCTTCCTTCTTGCTGGATGGGTTCGGAGCCGATCCTCGGCTCCGACTCGGCCACTTACTATACCTCGAGAGCTCTTTAATGGCTCGAGGCTACCCCTTATCCCAGAATGCCCAGTGTCACCTACCCAGATATCATTTGAGATAGAGCACACTATACATAATTATAGAAGATAAACCATTAATAAACCTTAATATACAGTTAATTGTCATGGTTTGCTTGGGAAGCAACTAATAACAAAACAAATTAGCCAGTGAAACCATTGAGAAACTCCTCTCAATCCTCGAGGAAGGGGGAAGGAGGGAGGGACGCAAGAAGGAAGGCGAGATGAAGGACAACTAACATGGAACGTTATGGTAGGTACATAACTTCTTTATGTTAAGGTGTCCAATCTTGCCTTCATTCTTGCTGGATGGGACAGCGTCCCAGGCACCTCAATCCTGGGTGGCTCATTGGAACAGACTCTTCAGAACCGTGGAACCAAAGGAAGCACTGCCCCGGAAGACCACACGTACTTTGTAATGAGAAATGACTGTATGAGGATCTGCTTAAGTAGCTGCTGCACAAATTGAATCTGTATGCAATCTAGATTGAAATGCTACCGAAGTAGCTACTGACCTGGTTGAATGATATTTGGATTTTGTTGGAAGATCTTTTTGTCGTAAATGGTAGGTAATGGCTATGTTGTCTGATAACCATTTTGACAATGTTACTTTAGAAACTGGAAGGCCTTGTTTGTTGTTAGCAAATGAAAGGAACAACTGATCTGATTTTCTCATCTCTTTAGTTCTATGGAGATAGTAATGCAGTTGTCTATGCACATCCAGCTGGTGTAATCTATAATCTGCCTTGTTGGAATGATTAGGGAAAAAGACAGGAAGTTCAATGGATTGATTCAAATTGTGTTCTGAACAAACTTAAGGTAGAAAAGATGGGCTGGTTCTAAGAGAAACTCTGTCTTTGTGAAAAACTAGGTATGGAGGGCGAACACATAGCGCATGAAGTTCTGAAACACATCTGGCAGAAGTAATAGCAACTAAGAAAAGAGTTTTCCAAGAGAAAATCTTCAAGGAACATGATACTGCTGGTTTAAAGGGTGGCAGTATCAAGGAGGCCAGAACCAAATTGACATCCCAAGGTGGAAGGGGCTCTTTCATTGGGGGTCTAAGTAGAGATGTACCTCTCATGAAGGCCTTACAGAGTTTGTGAGACATTATGCAGGAGTTAGAAACTCCGACATGAAAATTTGAAATGGCAGCTAGTTGTACTCTGATGGTAGCAGCCGCTGCACCAGAATGAAACAGTTCTGCTAAGAAATCCAAAATCTCATGTACAGGAGCTGTAAAAGGATATAAATTCTTGGATTCTGCCTAGTAAGAAAATCTTTTCCATTTGCTAGCATAGACTTTCCTTGTGTTTGTCTTATGGGAGGAAGCAATAATATCACACACTGCTGGGTAAATATTGGGGAGCCTGGCTAGGACTGGAAGTGGAGTAACCAAGCTGTGAGCTTGAGAGATTGGAGGGATTGGTGTAGCCTGCCTGATTGATGAATCAAGAGGTCCAGTACTGGGTCCAGAATCCAAGGCTGGGCTAGAAGGTGGGGGTGAAGGAACAGAAACCAAATCTATTGAGGCCAATAGGGGGCAATGAGGATAATTTTGCAACCCAACGATTTTGCTTCCTGAATGACGTCTGGAATTAGGGGAAAGAGGGGAAATGCATAAAGGAGTCCCTGAGGCCAATCATGGACTGGAGCATCCCTGGGTGTCTGACCTGGAAGAGGAAAAAGGGAGAAGTAGCTGCTGCATTTGTTGTTGAGGGGAAAGGCAAAGAGATCGCAGCAAGGCTGGCCTCATTTGCGGAAAATAAGATCCACTATAAGAGAGAAAATATATATCAACATTTAAGCAAATTATTTTAATTTAATTGAGAAAAAAGTTATACTAAGCTTGAGCCATTACTGATCGCAACCTCGCAGCTAAAGCGGCAAATGAGATCTGGGTAGCTGATGCTTGGCATTCTCGGATAAGGGGTAGCCTCATGCCAGTAAAGAGCTCTCGAGCTATAGTAAGTGGCTGAGTCAGAGCCGAGGATAAGCTATGAACCCATCCAGCAAGAATGAAGGCGAGATTGGAAAACTTAACATTGTTTCTTATTCAAAAAAGACCTGCTGCCTGACAACAACAATCTACTTGTTTCATGGGGAAGACATGATCAAAGTAAAAAATGAACAGCAAACAAGAAACAAGCTCAAGTTAATTTGCTTAAAGGGTTACTGCACAAGTTATGGACCACACATGATAGAGTGGAATTCTGTTTAGTTTACGGGTAAAGCCTGCAAAGATGACTGCAAGACTCCAACAAATGTAATGAACATCTGAAAATACTGTAATCCTGTCCTTTATTACAAATACTGTCATATGCATTTCAATACCTAAAGCTTATACGTTATCTAGTTATGTAAATATTCTCTGCATGGCAACAACAAAAAGGCTTTCAATGTTGGTAATTCTTTAACAGTATGCTTATTACAGCTTACTTGCATCTTACAATCTCCGACAAGCTTACGCGATGGTCATTAAAGCATTGCTACATAAACATAGAGCAACAGGGCACTGCGACAGTATGCATTTTCTGAATAATAAGAAGCATAAATCAATAGTATAAAAATATGACAGAAAACCAGAACATTCTGCAAAATCAAGGACAGATGAAAAGCTACTGCAGTACTTGTGTCTACCTTGGAAGTGGGAATACTCTGCACACTTACACTGCATAACTGCTCCTTGCCTTGCTTGGACACATCCAGAGTCACTACATGGGGGGGGGGGTGCAACAAGTATGGCAAAGTTTTAAATGTCTCTGGCTGACGGTGATGGCTCTGACACTCATACATCTCAACCTCAGAGCAATAAATCTGGACAAAGAAGTGGGATACAGGCCCAAAAATAAGGATAATTTTTAAATATTGCTATTATAAACTTAAACAGATAACAGAATAGTAGTAGGTCTTGCATTAGTAGGAATTTTCTGAAGAGTATGAAATCTGAAACTCAAATATCTGCCATTATTTTCTAACTTCAATATTTAATGATTTGACACAAATTTGCCAGAAAACCACAATTTTATGAAAAACAGACCAAAAATGTCATGCAAAAATATAAAATTGCCACACAATACAACTGGTAACCTGTAAAAGAAGGGACACATATTTAACATTAGTACTGTTAACTTGACCAGCTGACAAAATAAAAGAATCTACACATATTTCTGAAATAAAAGTAATCTATAACTCTAATCATGTAAACCAAACCAACACCAATGACTAAAGGTCTAACTGTGCCAAATAAATATAAAAAGAAAGCAACAAAGCACAGTACAACCACTATGGCAAGTAGCATAAAAATTCAAGGAGACTAAATAAGACTGTATTTAATAAAAATCAGGATAAGCACTTTCACATAAAAATACAGTCTTATTTAGTCTCCTTGAATTTTTATGCTGCTTGCCCTGGTGGTTGTACTGTGCTTTGTTGCTTTCTTTATAACTCTAATCATTACAGTTATTTATAAGTGTAAACCCTCCACATTTTCTTCTAAAATTGCCATTTTGCAGAGGGATTATTAGGGGGAGAGCAACATTTTGAGTCCAAAATTGGGGACAGTTGTGGGGTTTAGATATTCCTAATTCTATAAAGTAATTTTTTTGCACATACCTCTCAATCTGTTAATGCAGGAAATCTGGACAAGGCCAAATATATTGGGGGAACATACAATCAGTACTAAAATTGCTCTTGTACAAACCTAAGACAGTTGATAGACTAACAGGTCTTGCTTTAGCATGCATTTTTCTGAAGCTTATGACGTCTGAAACTCAATGTCTGTCATTATTTAGTGACTTCATTCCTAAATGATTTGCCAGAAAACCACAAATTTTATGAGGAACAAACCAAAAATAAGCAAAAATCTATACATTCTACACAAATCTGGACAGTTGAGAGGTATAATTCAGCCTGGGCTGTCTTTGAGTTTGCTGCCATTCCCCTCTCACAAAATTATGGTTGAATGGAGCCTCCCCCCTGTAGCCATTCCAATGTCCCATTCCTTGGTTATTTATTCCCATTTCCCATAAACACTGTAATGTGCAAACTGCTTTACTTCTGCGATGATTTGGATTTCATTTGAAAGTTTTATTTTGCATTTTACAGCACAAACACTAATAGACATCTGCTAAACACAGCAATGCAGTATCACAATGAAAACAGACTTAGCATTAAAACTTCTCTGCCCTTGAAACTCACATTCATTGAAACCCACATTCAAAGAAAATACATTTTGCCAGTGACAGATAAAGATTAACTTTTGGTTGTTTTCAAATCATAGGCCCCTTGTACACGAAACATACACGTGCTCTTTGATACACCTTCCTTATTGTATTAAATTATATTCCTTGTACAACACAGTACAGTTCTTAAAAGGAATTTTAAATGTATTGTTTTGAACATTTTTCCAGTAAACAATGAAACAAAATGCATGCACCAATAATGACAAAACTGCCCAATTCAGAATATTTCCATCATAAAAGTCTACTCAAACTTCTACAGTCCACCAGTATCAGTAAATATGCACAATCTCTGAAGTAAAAGCCATCTAAATAATTCCACATTAAAGAAATCTGTAACTAACGAAGAGGCTGCTACTAGCAAACAACTTTATATTTCATTGTTTCATCTACAAATAAAATGCCTGTTGTCCTTGAGGAATAGATTGCCTCTGTTGCATTAAAAAATGATAAGCTAGTAATTTTGCAATAAGGAATGGATGGCAAACTGATAACAGGTTCATAGTTACTAGGTATCTTCGCCGAAAAGGACTGCAGCATCCACACCCTTTACAACACAGTACAGTATCAGCAAATCATCTACCTACTGTGGGAGTAGAACCCACAGCCTTCTGCATCAAAAGCCAGTACACTACCTGTTGTGCTATTAACAATGCAAGCAGGCTCAGCATAAGCAGCACAAAACTTTTTTTTCCCTGCAGCTCTCAGCTCCTTGTAAAATCTATTCAACACTCACCTGTATCTCTGAACTTTGCAGCACAAGAAATCTGGAAAAAGCCAAAATTTATTGGGGGGGGGCAAAAGCCCCAAAACCAGGGACACATTTTAAACATTGCTTGTATAATGTTGGAAAGTTGCTAGAATAAAATGCTGTGTTACCACCATTCCTTTCACTGCCAAGTATTGAACCCAGGACCCTGTGCAAAACCATCAGAGCAACATACCACTATGCCAAATCAGCTGTTTTGTGAAAGAGAGGAAGACTGAAACTTAAATGACTACCATTTATTGAATTCAGTTCTCACCATAGCTGTCAACCTCTTAGCATTAAACACCTGAACAAAGTCAATAATGGGGGAATACAGCCCCCAAACATATTCAGTGAATTCAGTTCTCACCACATCTCACAACCTCTTAGCAAAAAACACATGAACAAAGCCAGTAATGGGGGAATACAGCCTCCAAACATATTCAGTTCTCACCATAGCTCTCAACCTTAGCACAAAAAACTTGGATGAAGCCAGTAATGGGAGAATACAGTCCCAAAAATAGGGACAAATTTCAAATATCCATCTTATAAACTTAGAAAATTGCTACAATAAAAGGTTTTGTGTTACCATGTACTTTCTGAAGAATATGAAGTCTGAAATTCAAATGCCTGTCATTTTTATTTAACATTTGTTAACCAGGAAAGTCTGACTTGGAACAAAAGCCAATTTTCAGCAGAGGCTCAGGGAGAAACACTCCAGACACATGTCTTTGTAAGATGGGAGGACATGCAGACTCCACACAGAAGGCACCCCAGCCAAGAATCAAACCAGAGAACCTGTAGCTGTGAGGCAACAATGCTACCACTGCATTACTGACTGTGTAAGGATAAGGAAACAAAAATACAGAAACCACAGATTTTATGAGGAACAGAACAGACCAAATATGAGGCAAAAATCTGCAAATTGTTTACAAATGTTGGTGGGTAGGGAATTCAGGCCCTTGTCACCTGCACCCAAGGTACAGGGTTCAAGCCTGCAGTATTCTCTACCCACCACCATGTGTTCTCTCTAGCCACCAGTATATAACAACTGGGGCATCACAAACACACACACACACACACACACACACACACACACACACACACACAAAATTGAGTAAGCTAATGCCTACACACAGTACCTGAATGTTCTCAGTCCCATTCAGTGTTCCAGTATCCTCAGTCCCCATACTGAGCAAGCTAACAGCTGTTTTTTCCATAATTGAATAAGCTAATGACTAAAAACAGTACCTGAATGTTCTCAGTCCCATTCAGTGTTCCAGTATCCTCAGTCCCATACCGCACAAGCTTTTAGCTGGTTTCCCCTCCTCGCAAGAAGGCTCAACTGTCCCCCCAGTAGGCTCCAGCCTGCAGACGATGCAGTCCAGAGTTCTTCCGTTGTGTGCGGTCGTCACCACACAGACTTCTGGGCATCTGCAGGGCAGAGATGCCTTCTCCCTATCCAGACTACTGACACAGCAGTCTGGAGTTCTGTGAGTTCCAGGAACACCAACATGCATGCGAGGAGTTCGGGGAATTGTGATTTTTTTTTTCTTCTTTCTAAAGATGGGGGGGCTGCAGTCCTGCAGTCCTATAGCATGAGCCACCCCTGGATATGACTATATAAAGACAGTTTGTTCCAATAAACTGGAATATATTATGTAATAAAAAATATCCTCACCATGATCTTATAAAAGTTTATATTAAATTTTAGATTATATTGATATGGTTTTGTATTAATATAAATGGAAATTTAATAATTCACTTAGAATGCCATCTTGTAGGGGTTTAAATCCTAATATTAACCCCCCAAAGTAATAATAACATACAGAATAACGATGTAATTTCTTTCTTCATAACCTAAGTTGCCTATAGATGCTATTCTTTTAGTAAATTTTCTCTGTACTGATTCTAAACTTCTAAAATTACTCAAATATATATGGGGGGAGGGCTGTTGCATTCTAAAATGGTTCTGATGCAGGTTATATATAGATATATATATATATATATATATATATATATAGTTTTTTCTGCAAAGAGGAAATATCGGTAATAGTTAGATTTCTCGTTAATATCCCTTGTTTCATAGCTTTTTGACAATATGCTTAACCTGGTTTAAAAATGTGTAAGTGTTGGTAATAGTTACTCCCAAATCCTTAAATTCAGACACTTTATCTAGTTTTATATCTTGCAATTTTAGTGTTTCTTTGATTTACTCTTTACCAAAATACATGATCTTGCATTTTTCTGTGCTAAAATGTAGCTCATGATCTGATGCCCATTGAATTATAATTTGTGGATTATTTCTGAAAAATCCTTACTGCTGACTTAAAGCCAGTCTTACAAACATCAGCATATTTGCTATTCCAACATGATTTGTGTCTTAGAAACACTGAAAAAAAAAACCACAAGGTTAACAATGGATCGAATACAGAATCATGAGGGCCTCCTTAGTAAACTGTCAATATATATGAAACACATCCTTTAATAGTAATTTAGTTCTTCTAATAAACCATGGCATTATCCACCATATTATATGGGGGGTGTTATTTTCTGTAATTATGGATCTATATATATATTTAAACGGAAGGTTGTCAAACACCTTGGCTAAACCTAATAACAGCAATGCAAGTTAGGCTCATGTCAACTACAAGGGTAATATGGTCATAAAACATGATCAGATTATTAAGTGTGGAACTGCCTTTAAAGCCACTTTGATATTAGATATCTGTATTCAATCATTCATACATCTTTTGTAACATTTCTCAAAGGTGAATGTCAAGCTAATCTGTCTGTTGTTACTACCCTGTGATAAGTTTTCTTTTTTTATGAATATGTGTTACAAAAGAAAATTTCCATATTGTAGAATCAGTACCAATGTGGAGTAAATTATTGAAAATAATATGCTATAATGGACATAACATAATTGAGATTTAAGATTCTACAATATCACCAGTCATTTATCTGAGCATGTGGATGTATTTTTTAATTTCCTGTAATGATATAACAGTTGTTTGAATGTTAATAACTGCTACTTCTGCACCATTAGATATATTATTTAAAATAATATTTGTTTTTAGAAGACAATTTGATGATATTGGTTTAATATTTATTGAATTCATGGACGATTACTCTTCCAACACTAATAATCTGATCTCTAAGTATAACTGACTTAATAGGTTTACAAAACTTATTAGAATTAATGTAATTGCAATATTTTTCTTGTTTCCATTATATGTTGCCATTTTTTAGTATTGTATTTTAGCACATTTAATTTTAATTCCTTATTAGCTTTGTTAATCTTAGTTTTATCAGTGGCAATAGCATACTCTTTGTACACGTAGAAAGATATTTTCTTTTTATTAAACAGCTTTATCAACATCTTGCTTCACCATTTAGGGAGTATTTGACTGCATTTAATGTCATTTTCTTCAGCGTTGCTTATACAACATCCATTAATATATTTTCTAGCATAACATTGACCATAGTAACCATCATAGGTTCATAGGTAGGTACTAGGCTATCGGCCCAAGGGCCTATGTAAGCCTAGCCAGCAAGGTTCCATAGCTTACGCCACCCAAGAAAGTTATTTTCCTGTGCCACTGTCCAGCAGAGACACAGAAGTGATCCCCGGGGTGTATTTTCTATTTCCCATCCACTCATGAAGATTTTTCTTGAAGAGTGCTAATGAAGAACTTTGCTTGACATAGATGGGTAGCTTGTTCCAGAGTATAGGAAGTCTCTGGGACAGGAATGTATCCCTCCAGCGTGTCCTGTTTATTGTGGTGACAAGGTTTAGGTCCCTAGAGCGTGTAGTTCGGAGGGATTGGGATTTCTTTAGGTGTAGCATATCCAACAGTTCTGGGTTTGACATAGCTTTATATGTTAGGCAGAGATCACCTTGGAGTAGGTGATATGCTATGGAGTATAGCTGGAGTTTTTTTGAGGCGGTCAGTGTAGGGCATTTGTTTGAGGCCAGTAATCCTCTTTGTGAGGTACTTCTGCGGCCTTTCCAGCTGCTGCAGATGTCTTGTGAGGTACATTCCAAAAGGGGCGTTGTACTCTATAATGGGTCTAATGAGTAACGAGTAGAGGGAAACAATGACCTCTTTTTTCCTGGATGAGAACCCTTTTATAATGAGGTGTGCCACGTAGAAGGACTTCCTGAATACTGTGGGCGATGTGACTATTAAAGGAGAGACTACTGTCCACCTGGGTCCCAAGGTCTCTTATCACGCATTCGGTGTTAAGTAGATTGCTGCCTATGTGGTAGTTCATGGGTACAGAGTTTTGTTAGTTGTATTTTCCCACTGTACACTTGGCTGTGTCATTTTTAATTTTGTTATAATTTAGTTTTTTTTCATAAGTATATGTCTTGTTGGTGATGTTTACAGGTTTATCAACCTTTATTTCAAAGGTTAAGATCAGAGTTGCCTAATGGCGACCCAACAGCTATAATATATATTATGTTTTCAGTATTATAATATTTGAGATATGCAGGTAGGTGTCTGAAATTAAGAAATCCTCATTTAACCAAGTTCCTTCAGACATTTGGCTTGACCATGTTTCCATTAAAGTTTTGCTTGGAATGCTGTGGACAAAAATGAGCAGTCCACTACCTTAGTCACCCTCTCTTGGTTTAGTTGCACTGTCAACATTCACAGGTGGAAGAGTCTTCTTTGGAATCATAGACTTATCTAGTGTAGATTCACACAAAGCTTACACAGAAGTCAAAGTTACTTGTTTCCTTCCAGAATATAAACATCATGTCTTGTCAAAGTTCTTCCACTATGAAGTTCACAATCATTTTGCTATGACTGCTCAAGGCCATATAACTCAAAACTCATCTGCCTAAAAATAAATGTTACATCCTAATGGCCCTAATACTCATAAGCTTGCAACTCCTGTACACATAAGCGAACATCCCACTCATGGTTTTAGATTCACAGTTTTACATAGTAGACCATCACACATAAGGAGTGGTCCATGGCAACTGCTTCTAGAAGTAGATGAATTAATGTGGCAGCTTAGGACTGTTGCCTATGTGTTTCCAGGTTTAAATGAACAAATATCCATCAAATGTATGCTTAAACTTTTAGCTTTAAAAAGATAACAACAACAATTGCTTTGATCCAGGCAAAGTTTGCTAAGTTAAAGCAACATTTTAGGTATCATTGACTCTTTGTGGCTACAATTTACTGTTTTAAAAAATGTAGGTTTTAAGTTTCTACTTTTGTTCTTTATTCTTTTAAAAATGCTATAAACGTATGGTGCTTAATGATTAAATATTAGTAAATATAACGTATTTATCATCACATTTTTTAGCATAGTTTATCTGATTGCTAGTTCTTTAATTGTTAATGAGATTATTATATTTGATTAGAAAATGAGACTATATATGGTGACATGTTTGTATTGGCATTTATCTGAAGAAGGTGAAGCATAGCTTTACCGAAAGCGCTCAGTAAAAATTTCAGTTTTATCTGCTTCTTGTTTTTATTGGTTTCTGTTAGAAAAATATGTACTTAGACACATATAAACTGTTAGAAAAATATGTGCTTAGACATATATAAGCTGTTAGAAAAATATGTATTCAGACATATATAAGCTGTTAGAAAAATGTGTGCTTAGGCATATATAAATGTACTCAAACATATATGAAGTGCAAAGGTTGAAAACAGTATAATATGTAATGCATTTAATTCTATTTTACTAGAATGGCAGTAGAAATGAACTTGCATATTATTGCTTGAAGCTTAGCTGTAGTGTGATTAAAACTTTGACCCTGACAGTAGCTGGCTTGGCTGGCTCATGTCTTTCAGTAAATATTATCTGCAAAGTTAGAAAGTAATGAATCTGTCTGCATGTGTATCTTTTCCTGCTTCCACCGAGGAGAATGGCCTTGTGAGCACTACGAGATAATGTCCAGCTGGTGGACAGAGAGACAAAGAAATGTATTAAGAAGACATTCATCCATTGTATTCGAACTAATCTAAGAGCCTTAAATTGGTTACATCCTCGGAAAGACATTGTGACTGACCAGGTGCCTTGCAAGGCTGCAATATTCTCATGGGAAAAACTTTTTGAAAAAGCATTACATCAGCGTTTTCTTATGTACTGTGGTGATGTAAAGGCCCTGTCACTGACCACGTCAGTGAGGTGGGCAAAATCTGATTGTAAATAGTATATAATGAAGGGTATTTCCCAAATAAAGTTAGTCAAAACTCTGTACATGTTTATGTATGGTTTTTTGCCTCCTAATGATCATTAGTAGAATGCATATTTGTTAGAACTTGAGCATCCTGTGTTACTGACTGTCATTTTGAAAAGCCTAATGATTTTTACAGTCTGATTTTAACAATTTATTTAACATTTTGGTCCTTCGAGCCGGAATTCCCTTGGTAAGCTGCAGGTCAGAGTGCATGGGTGATAATAAATCTCGAGGAGAAGCTGCCAAAACAAAATGGTTCTTCTTAAAGTGAAAAGACCTCCGACTGAATTGTTGTGTGTAAAGAGGCTGTCCACTTTCTGATCTGTGGCTGAAAAGCGGAAGACTGGGCCCCAAGAAAAAAAGACAGTCATAAAGCAGGAGGCTCAGGTAAGAAGAATTTCCCTCTTTGTCTTTGTTTTAGATCAGGGACCAGGTTACACTGTGCTATTGCTAAGGTTTGTGATAGCAGGGAGAGAGAGAGTCGAAGTATTGTATCTTGAGTCATAGATCAGGGAATAACAAAGCAAAGTAAACAGTCATTCTAGACACTAGTGTGGATATGGGGAAATAAGATACCACGTGGTACAAGAGAAGGGTTACGTAACAGTCTTTTTAAGACATGGGAGATCAGTGCACTGAGAGATCACGAGATCCGCCCCTAACGGATAATGTGAAGCATATGCAATTGCAGCAAGCAGATAATGTGAGATATTTTGCAAAATGTGTTAACAACTATGAATTTGATAGTAAACTAGATAAACTTTCACTAGTTAAACTCCTTAAACAAGCTTAAATCTGATGCAGGACGTCAGGCAAAAAAAAAAAAAAACAGCACCAACTAGGCATACCTCAAGCACACAGGTGGATTGAGGAAGCAAATTGTAAAAAAACAGAAGCTTAGAAAATTCTGAAACATTTTTAGACAACAGAGTGAAAGGTCTGACAGACAGAATCTCTGAAAAATGGAAACTTAGAGCAGACTGGACTTGCATTAATTAATGCATACAACAGGAAAATGAGACAATAGATGGATATTATGCTAGATTATTAGAATGCTTTAAACAACAATTAAAAAAATGCATTTTTAAAAGGTTGCATTGCCTCTGTCAGTAGCTTTATTACAAAGCATATGATAGATCACTGAACAAGCAGGCTGCAAGCCTTACTTGAGTATGCTAGACGTACTGAAAGACACTTTAATAGTAAAAAAAAAAGGCACAAGTCTTCACTGCTGAAGACGGAGCTAAAGTATTTGTATTACAGTCAGATAAAAAGGGCATCTAGCTAGGGACTGTAAACAAAATAAGAAAGCAATGACAGAAGATAAAGGAGATGAGGACTGACTATATGATAGTGATAATAACCAAAAATCATCAGGAAAGGTTAATAAACAAAAAGAAAATGTAAATGTAGTAGAGGTAATAAAGGAAGTACAAACAGATGTAGAGGATAAAAATGGAAATAAAATTTTAGATTTAGCATTGTTGTGCCTGGAGCTCTACCTAGCAGATACAAAGCCAGAAGTGACACTTCTGGTGGAGGGAAGGGAAGTCAAATTCCTGTGTGACTCAGGAGCGTCACGGACTTTGATACACCCCTCCAAGTTACCAAAACATTCCGAATCACCTGATTATATATTAGTAAAAGCAGCAAATGGACAGCTATACAGGGAACCACTCTCCCATAATGTAGCAATAACTGACCCTGTTTCAGGTATGACTCAAAACAGTAAAATTGTAGTTTCTGCAAAATGTCCAGTAAACTTACTGGGAAGAGACCTTGTGCAGATATTTGGCATAGCAGTAGTTCCTACCATGCAGGGTATGAAAGCACAAAGACAAATGGATGCTTTTGTGGTGTGATCAGAGGGTGAGCCTATTATTGGTACAGCCAGGACCTAGTTATGACTGGTCCAGGGGCAGTAACCAAAGAACTGATGAACGTAGCCATCAGTAAGGTACCCTCCCTTGACACTGATCAGCAGCACTTGTTACATTGTACTCTATACTACTGTAGCACACCAGGACCTGATAAGAAATATAAGCAAGAATTGTTCAAAGGAAAAAAAAATCCTGCTGACAGATTAATATTACAAACTTTATGTTGGGATACTGAGGGAAACAGTGTAGTAAGCTGTTCATTACCTCAGGAATTCATGAGATTGTATAAGTCCAATAGACTGCCACATGTCAGCTTGACAAAAAACAAAAGTGTTAAATGGGCAGACTTAGAAAAAAGGTAACAAAATGGGAAAACAGACTGATTTAGAAATGTCAGGACAAGGGATACAAAAACAAAAACTGAATTGGTTGACACAGACACATACAGCTGTACACTTGCAATCTAGTGAGGACAGCTGATTAGCATTTTATTAAAAGAAAAGAAGAGGCCTTGTGTAAAATTCCAACAAATCTGTGGTCAACAGGCAAGTTAGATGTAGGGCTTATTCAAACAGCAGGACCAGTTACAATTACCCCAAAGTCAGCTTTTAGACCACAGAAAAGACAATACCTTTTGAGAAAGGATGCAGAAGTAGGAATTAAGCCTATAATAGCAGCATTACTCAAAAAAGGAGTACTGGTAGAATCTCCTGATTCACCATGTGATACACCCTATTTCCTGTTAAAAAGCAAACGGGAAATGGCAGATGGTACAAGATTTATAAGCTGTAAATAATGCAGTAATACCTAGAGCACCTACGGTGCCAGACCCACATACCTTGTTGAATGATTTAAAGCCACAACAGAAGTATTTTACTGTGGTAGATATAAGCAATGCTTTCTTTTCAATACCTATACATCCTGATAGTCAGTATTGGTTTGCATTTACATTTCAGGGTAAAAGGTATACATATACTCGACTACCACAGGGATATTGTGAGAGCCCAATAATATTTGCAAAAAAAAAAAAAAAATGGCTAGCAACCTGGCAGGGTTTACCCCACCGGAAGGTAGTCAAATTTTACTTTATGTAAATGACATCTTGCTAGCAGCACCCAGCAGCAGTGCAGGGTGAATACAGTAGCATTATTAAAATTTTTAGTAATACAAGGACAAAGTAAACAAAAGTAAGTTACAACTTTGGAAAAAAAAACACAGGTTAAATACCTGGGATATGTGATATCCAATAAAGGTAAAATACTAGATAAAGGGAGAAAGAAAAGAAAAAAAAAAAAAACAGCAATTTTGCAAGCACCCAAACCAACAACTAAGAAAGAAATAATGTCTTTCTTAGGTACAAGCTGGGTACCAAATTATTTTACAATGGAAAACAAGAGCAGAAATGGCTTTCTGCAGGTTGAAGCAGTTAATAGCTTCTTCATTAGTTTTAAGACTTCCAAGTTATCACAAACGATTTTTTCAGACCGTAAATTGTAAGCAAGGGTACATGACATCAGTATTAAAGCAACAACATGGGGATAAGCAATGCCCCATAGCTTACTATTCATCACAGTTAGACCCAGTGGTGCAATCTTTGCCTCACTGTGTACAAGCAGTAGTTGCAGCAGCAATGGCAGTGCAGGCTTCAGCCTCAGTAGTGTTGTTCCACCCTCTCACATTGAGAATGCCTCATGCGGTTGCAATAATTCTGCTACAAAAAAAAAAAAGGTTGCATACCTTTCTCCTGCTAGACATCTTTCATGTATGACCATACTGCTGAGTCAACCTCCTATGAACAGTTAGCTTTACCTAGACAAGATCTTACAGATATGCCCTTGAATGATGCTGAGGTGACATATTACGTGGATGGCTCATGCAGAAGGGGTCCTACAGGAAAGAATCTGGTGGGGTATGCAGTAGTTACAGACACTGAAATTTTAAAAGCACAAACTGTGCCACACAACTTGTATGCTCAAGCAGCAGAACTGGTAGCTTTGACAGGAGCATGTATTTTAGTAAAAGGCAAGAAAGTGAACATATATACTGATAATCAGTATGCTTTTTCTACAGTGCATGTGTTTGCACAACAATAAAGAAAATAGAGGGATGATTACATCCAGTGAAAACCTATTAATCATGCAATTTATTTTGGAGCTATTAGAATCTATTCAGCTGCCTACCAAAGCAGCTATTTGTAAATGTGTAGCTCATACAAAACAACAGGATAAGATTTCAAAAGGTAATGCACGAACTAATGCAGCTGCAAAGCAAGCAGCCTCAGACTCAGAAACTTTATTTTTAAATGAGGAATTACAACCCTCTGAGATTTTAGATTTAGACATGTTAAAAACAATGCAGATGCTTACTACAAAAGCAGAAAAACAAAAATGGGTAAAACAAGGTGCAATTTTTGAAAATGGACTGTACATTTCCAAAGGAAAAA
Organism: Protopterus annectens; assembly: GCF_019279795.1. Taxonomy (NCBI): domain Eukaryota; kingdom Metazoa; phylum Chordata; order Ceratodontiformes; family Protopteridae; genus Protopterus; species Protopterus annectens. The sequence goes on from NC_056750.1 coordinate 534,511,911, forward strand.
CAATATTGCCGTCTAATTTATTTAGATATGCAGCTTTGTTGAGCCATGGGCAGAGCCATGTCTCAACAGGGGGGATGGTACAGTTAGTAAATAGAATATTCCAAATATATGGATACATAAATTATACAATAAAATTTTGTGCAGCTTGTCATACTTGTAACAAGCACCATGCACAAGGAGCATTTAAAAACAAGCAAGGGAGTTTCCCTACACCACCATATCCGTTCCATACTATGTGTATGGACTTCATAGAGTTGAATAAATGCGAAGGAAGGAAGTTGATGAGTGAGACTCAGAAGAATTGGATTTGCTGTTTACCTCTAGCATTGCTGAGCATGAAAACAGTAACAAATGTAAAGGGTTTGATCCCCTTTGAAGCAGTATTTGGAAGGGCATATTATGTGCCTCAGTAGAAAGCTCTCATGCCTGCGGAGCTGGAGGCTGACAGTTCATTAGCTAATTATATAAAGAAACTGTTAATAAATAAATCTGTTTTGCAGTTTAACTCTTTTTCAGATAAAAGAACTTTCAGCTGAATAAGAACTTTGTGACTGATACACAAGGGCAAAATGGCCAAGAGTAAAGCAAACAAAAAGCAGAGCAACCCAAGAACTATTGCATAATTATTTTGTTAACTGTGCATTTGTTGACTATAAGTGTGACAATTTTTCTCTTATTGTGGTTTTTCCCTGCACTCAACCACACAAGTGAAAGTGAGAAGACGTGATGAACTGTTTATAGACTGGCATCCAAACTTTAACACATACCTGGCCATGAAGCGTGTGTATACAGAGACTATAAACATTTCAAATTGCTGGGTTTGTATAGCTATACCAACAACATATAAAAGACTGTTAATGTCCACTGTCCCTCTGGGGATAAAATGAGACTTGGAAAAGTTTTTTTTTAATATAGGAACTGTGAGATCACAGGACAAAATAGCTTTATTTTAACCTGTCACACAAAAAGAAGTTGTATGTTCTACAAAAGTGATACCCTCCAGGTGGGCTGGAGTAATGGTAATATAACAATGTCTTATAAATGTTACATTAAAGTCAGAAGTGGGGGTACTGTTTGTGATACTAACTATGATTCATATCTGAGTTCAATGAAAACTACATTAAATGCAGTACGTGACAATCCAGTCTTAACTAAACAATTGTCTATTAAAGATAGGAAAATGTTTCATGCAGGGATAACACGTATTAGTACCAAAGTAATGATTTTATTTGTGGGAAAAAGGCATATGAATGGTTACCTGAGAATTGGTCCGGCAGTTGTTTTTTGGGTTATCTGGTTCCAGCAATAAGACATACTGCAGAGTTACCTTTGGGTAAGATACGAAATGTAAGGGAAACAGCTCGAAAATCTGAAGGTCCAGTTAAGAAACCTGTGAATCCAGTTGGTAAAATCGAAGCTGGTTGAAAAGACCATAATTCAGTGAAAGACAAAAGTAAATTGACTCATATGGACTTGGGCAACAGTGTTATATCCAGGGCAGGAATACCACCAGCCTATGGAGCAGTCAAATCGATCTGGGAGCTGAGAAAGCTGTCAAGAAGCCATGAGTAATGCAACTTTTTCCACCCTAGAATTGGTGACTGATAAACTGAATGCAATGAGAACTGTTGTGCTACAAAATCGAATGGCTCCTTACTTCACCCTAGCGGCAAGAGGTGGTACATGAAGAAGAATGCTGGGCTTTTATCCCTGAGGATCGTCACGAGACAAATAATCACCTAGAGGTAATTCAGCAAGTATCAGCAATGACTAAACCAGGCCCAAACCCACTGACGGACTTTTTCCAGAATCTGTTTGGGGGGGGGGGGTTCCATCCTATTGAACATTTTAATTGCTATTTGTGTGGGTATACTCCTAATAGGAGCATGTGTTTACTGTGGAATTCCCTGCATGAAAAGATTACTCAAAAATGTGTTGATATATCTGTTACTGAAACTTTTACCAAAGTGTTGAAATTGAAAGATTAATTTCAGATGATGCTTTTCTGAAATATAAAACCAATGACTTGCTTAGCTGAAAGTCCTTAGAAAGGAAAAGGCTAAGAAATGAAATAATATTGTTTATGTTTCTAATAGAATGAAATGCATTAACAGGAGGGAGAATGTTAGAAAAATATGTACTTAGACACATATAAACTGTTAGTAAAATATGTGCTTAGACATATATAAGCTGTTAGAAAAATATGTATTCAGACATATATAATCTGTTAGAAAAATGTGTGCCTAGGCATATATAAATGTACTCAAACATATATGAAGTGCAAAGGTTGAAAACAGTATAATATGTAATGCATTTAATTCTATTTTACTAGAATGGCAGTAGAAATGAACTTGCATATTATTGCTTGAAGCTTAGCTGTAGTGTGATTAAAACTTTGACCCTGACAGTAGCTGGCTTGGCTGGCTCATGTCTTTCAGTAAATATTATCTGCAAAGTTAGAAAGTAATGAATCTGTCTGTATGTGTATCTTTTCCTGCTTCCACCGAGGAGAATGGCCTTATGAGCACTACGGAGATAATGTCCAGCTGGTGGACAGAGAGACAAAGAAATGTATTAAGAAGACATTCATCCATTGTATTCGAACTAATCTAAGAGCCTTAAATTGGTTACATCCTCAGAAAGACATTGTGACTGACCAGGTGCCTTGCAAGGCTGCAATATTCTCATGGGAAAAAACTTTTGAAAAGCATTACATCAGCGTTTTCTTATGTACTGTGGTGATGTAAAGGCCCTGTCACTGACCACGTCAGTGAGGTGGGCAAAAGCTGATTGTAAATAGTATATAATGAAGGGTATTTCCCAAATAAAGTTAGTCAAAACTCTGTACATGTTTATGTATGGTTTTTTGCCTCCTAATGATCATTAGTAGAATGCATATTTGTTAGAACTTGAGCATCCTGTGTTACTGACTGTCATTTTGAAAAGCCTAATGATTTTTACAGTCTGATTTTAACAATTTATTTAACAGTTTCCTTCGCTTCATAGTTTAAAAAGGTTTAAAAAGTTTTTTGTTCTGTTTGTTTCATTGGTTATACTGCGATGGAAACCGAAACAGGAGCAGCGTCTCAAGTACTGTTTTCTCAAGATTTGAATATATCTAACAAGAGTGATGAGCCTGGAGATTTAACCACTCTTGTTCAGCTTTTGTTAGGGCGGGTTGAAGCCCTAACACAAAGAGTCAATGCATCGCTTGCTGTTAATACGGACTTACAACAATGTGAACGTCCTGTTTTGGACTGTAGGTTAGAAAACAATTCTAACGCTGTCACAGAACCTGGAAGACCACCTGTACGTCAACTAACCAATACAAACCCTGACAGGCAGAACGTAGCACTGGTGGAGCTTATACCTCCCACAGCTAACACTCTTGGTAACAGGTTAGCAGCTACTAATATTACAAACAACATGGCTGATAACACTGGGGAACTTGCACATTCTGCCAATAATAGAGGGTTAAACCATTCAGCAAATATAGTGGATTGTCGTTTTCCAACTATGGTTTCGGGAACAACAACTTTTTTCCGCTGGTAGCGGAGAAACGAGGCGAGAAGGTGAACCTATGGTGAGTCCTTTATCAAATATAATTAGTGACTTTGATTACAAGTTATATAGATGTAGAAAGCTTCAGTTGGAAACAGCTTACTTACGTGAATGTATGGAAAAAAGAATTGTGCCCAAAGGTCTTCGTCAGTGGCGATACCCGATGGGCCTGATTGAAAACTCTACCTTTCACAATGAACTTCTTTCACTGTTTGATAAGCAAGGCTTTGAGTTTTTGGAAACTTTGATTAAACATTACAGTGTGGAAGTTGACAATTTAAAATCTGAACTTGAACTTTTAGAACACCAGATTCTTAACCATGGTGACTTTTTATCTTTTAAATACGACTATTCTCGTATTTACACAAGTATTGAGGCCACAATGGTGAAGTTACTAACTACTAAAAAACAAAAGATAAATTGTGATATTAAGGACTATGCTAACAAAAAGGCATATCCAAGACCCTCTGCTTATAACCCTGGCACGCCTAACCCCCCCCTTAGGCCAATAGGGGCAGTTTCTGAGAGCAGCGGAAACGAACCCCAATTAGTTCAACAACCGAGGCGTAGTGAAAGGTTGAACAATAGAAACAACAACAATGGTAATAACCAAGAGGTAGTAATTAACAACGACAATATAGACGATGAAGAGGAGGTTGTTCAGGATTTTCGGGACAACCAGAAAACATGGAGGAACAACCACCAGTGGAACAGAAAGCCACCCCAACAGAGGAACAGGAGGAGGCAGAGGAAGAGGTAGACAAGGTAGATGCAAAGGTACAATGTCCCTCGATCCATAAAAACGACAGCGGGGATTTTAGTATATACAACTTTACTGAATTGAACATTACCCAAGAATGGGTTAACTTTTTCTCTAAAGGTCTAACCTTTGTACCTACCAAAAAGATGGACCTTGTTAAAACACTCATTGATTTAAAATTGTATGTCCGCAAGCTGAATTTGAATATTTTATTTGGCAACAAATCAACGTTAAATAATACTGAAAGAGTGTCCAGTGTATGGTACCCTCCTTTACACCCTAGCCTTGCACTATTTGAAAAAAATGTGTGAAATAGACCTTAGGGATTTGAACACAAACAAATACAGACAGGCTAAACACAAAAATAATATTACATCATCAGAACAAGACTTGATAACACTACTTAATAATTGCAATATAAGAGCAATGAAGCCCGATAAGGGTGGGGGCCTTGTTCTGATGAACCATTTTGATTATGTTAGCCACATGAGGGAACACCTAGAGTCTAACGTCTATAGGAAAGTGTCAGTAAATGAATTAAACACTGCTTATAGAAGAATTAGAACCACGCTGGAAGACTTATTTTTAGAATCTTACATTGATACGGACCTATACCACTACCTGTCCATGCCAGCCCCAAAAGTACCAGCATTTTTTGGTATCCCGAAATTACATAAGTCCATTTCTAACTCCCCTTTTAGACCCATAGTGGATGGACATGGGTCAATAACATATGCTTGTGCGAAGCACGTGGACAACTTACTAAAACCCCTAATTGAGAAAGAGTCACAAGTATGTAAAGATTCTTGGGAATTTTTGCGTACTATTAACACCTTACAATATGAGAAGGATATTTACTTTGTGACGATTGACGTTAGAGACCTTTACACAGTAATTCCCCACGATGTAGATTTGGAATGGATTAGGGAATTTTTGGCCTTTAGGAAGATCCCAAACAACACCATCTATCTCATTGAGACTTTAATTGACATAGTGTTGGCTAACAACTTCTTGACATTTGAAGGAGATCTGTTCTTACAGACATCTGGGGTTGCTATGGGTTCTGCATGTCGGGGTAGCTTTAACAACATAATTATGGCCCATTGGGAAAAAGAAAAGCTATTCCCACATCCAAAGTTTATGGAACATGTCACCTGGTATACTAGATACCAGGATGACATGTTCCTACTATGGAGAGGTAGGAAGGAAGAAGTTCCACTCTTCATAACAGATATAACAGAGTTAACTAGCTTCCTTGATTTTACTTATCAAGTGGAAAGCTTTAACATCAACTTTTTGGATATTAGTTTGTACAAAGATGATATAAGCCTTAGTTACAAAAGTAAGACTTATAGAAAACCAACCTACTCAAATACATTTTTGCACTTTGACAGCTGCCACCCTTTCCACCATAAGAAGGCGGTAGTCAAGGGACAAATGTTGAGGGCGGCCAGGATGGTCACAGAAGATTCTGAATTCATAAAAGAATGTCAGAACCTAGAAAGTATGTTTGTAACTAGAGGCTATCCAGTTTCTTTAATCATAAACATTAGAGAGGAAGTCGTAGGTAAAAGGTATGAAGGGTACTTTAGACCTTTATTAAGTACTCATTACAATGGGACAGCAACAATTAATTCAGAACAACCAATAGACGAACGCTCTAACATTAAAAAGGAAACTTTTCAAACCAGTTTCCTGAGAACTTTTTCGATTGATTATGGGCTTATTAGAAACCTATTGAATAAGAACTGGGGAATTATCCTAGAGGACTTGACATTATCAAACAAACTAGGATTAGCTCCAAAAATTGCTTACTGAAAAAACTTTACACTTAAGTCTATGCTTGAAAAAAAAAAAGAAAATGCAGGTTATAGGCTTCCAGGGCATGACTAAGTGTGGGGCATGCTCACAGTGTAAAAATATTCTTTTAAAAAAAGACATAATAATTAACAACACCGTTTACAGTATTAGAGGCAAGTTTAACTGTGAATCTAAGAGTATAATATATGGCGCTTTATGTGACTGCTGTCCTGCCTTTTATATAGGCAAGACAGAAAGGAAATTAAAACAATGCATTTATGAACATAATTATGCAATATTAAAAAAAGATCTTAACAACGCCCTTGCAAGACACATAAGCGAACATCCCACTCATGGTTTTAGATTCACAGTTTTACATAGTAGACCATCGCACATAAGGAGTGGTCCATGGCAACTGCTTCTAGAAGTAGATGAATTAATGTGGCAGCTTAGGACTGTTGCCTATGTGTTTCCAGGTTTAAATGAACAAATATCCATCAAATGTATGCTTAAACTTATAGCTTTAAAAAGATAACAACAACAATTGCTTTGATCCAGGCAAAGTTTGCTAAGTTAAAGCAACATTTTAGGTATCATTGACTCTTTGTGGCTACAATTTACTGTTTTAAAAAATGTAGGTTTTAAGTTTCCACTTTTGTTCTTTATTCTTTTAAAAATGCTATAAACGTATGGTGCTTAATGATTAAATATTAGTAAATATAACGTATTTATCATCACATTTTTTAGCATAGTTTATCTGATTGTTAGTTCTTTAATTGTTAATGAGATTATTATATTTGATTAGAAAATGAGACTATATATGGTGACATGTTTGTATTGGCATTTATCTGAAGAAGGTGAAGCATAGCTTTACCGAAAGCGCTCAGTAAAACATTTCAGTTTTATCTGCTTCTTGTTTTTATTGGTTTCCTTCGCTTCATAGTTTAAAAAGGTTTAAAAAGTTTTTTGTTCTGTTTGTTTCATTAATTATACCATACGTCTCTTATTTGCAAAGTCTTTAAATGTTTGTACTGCTCATTGAGATGAAGAACTACTAAAATGAATAATTCCATTACTCAGTTATACACACTGCTAAACTTTACAGTATTATCATTTCTGGAATCCTATAAATAATGTAAAAATGTCCTCAGGTTTTCATTGCGTGCACTCAAAGCTAACATAACAACCAGCCACACCTTACAGTAATAATATTGGTTACTTCTCTATTAAAGTCTTTTCTACTGCTTCTATGTATAATTCCACAGATTCTCACAAATGCATCAAAACAGAGGTTGAACACTTCCTACATTATTGACTTATAGTACAAGTACATGTTGAAATGTTGACTCTGCCTTCCTGCAAGATCCAACTCTCTTGTGCACTAAGTTTATCACTTCTGGATATGAAAGCTATAAATTCGGGTTCTCAACAAACTGGAAAACTTCTCATGAGGCAGGAGACTGGAGTGGTATGGCCAGGCCTGGTAGATCACATGACCAAATGAGGCAGAATTAGGGTAGTCAATGAAAACAGTGGTGATCTGAGAAGCAGGGTCATAGGTGGTGCATGTCATGAGGTTTATCCCAGCTGATGGATAAGAAGATACAATGAGAGGTTGTAGAGAATAATAATAGCGTTTTTATGGAGTGACAATTCTAAAACCAGTACAAAACAACTGAGTTCTGTGAGTGAGCAAGGGAGAATGTTGTGCTTTTAAATGTGTACTGTAAACAAGGAATGTGACAGGGGAGAGGAGCTGACATGATGCTAAAAGGAGGTAAAGGAAGAGACAGGACTGTAGCCAGTAGGAGTGAAGAGGGGTTAATGGAGAAGGCTTAGAAAATGCTGGAGGAAAGGATAAGTAGGAAGGAGCAAGAACTAATTGGGAAAAATACAGAGGAAAGCTAACTATAATGTGGGAAGAAAAGTCAGGGCAAATCTTATGTTGAAAGAGGCACTTTCGATGTAATGCCATTGCTGAATGTAGAAACACAAAACATTTTTTTAACAAATGATGGAAAGATTTAAACTGAATAAGTATGAGTTTTACAATGCATTTCATTTGGGAGTATTGTGTAATGAAGGTCATTAGAAAGTAGAGTAGGGGGAAATATGCTAAATAGCTGGTGAATAAAGGGGAAGAAAGACAAGGGATGATGGACTACATATTAATGGATGATGAAAGGTAGAAGAAACCACTAGAGAAGGTATTGCAAGCATGCAATAGTGAACTGTTAATACTATAAAGTCAAATATAGGATGAAAAGTGATCTTATCTCAGCTGAGGAATGTAGATGATTGGAAAGAAGGGAAAAGTGGGGA
>NC_056750.1:534840589-534930589 GCF_019279795.1 Protopterus annectens
GTTTAGGTCTGTAAGCTTGTTAAGTAGCAGAGAGTGGTAGACTGTGTCAAAAGCCTTTAAGAGGTCAAGGAATATGCAAGATATGAGTTTATGGTCATCTTTGGCTAGAGTTATAGTGTTGAGAAAGGATAGTAGAGCTGTGGTTGTACTATGCTTGGGACAGAAGCCATGCTGCGTAGGGTTGAGCAGTTTTTCCTGTATGAGATAATGCATAACTTGTTTGTGTATACATTTCTCAAGGACTTTAGAGAGAGGGGAGAGGATAGTGATAGGTCTGAAATTAGATATTTCTGTGGAGTTACCTCCTTTATGAATACGAAGAGTGTAAAACTGTTTTCAGATAGATGGAACTTGAGACTCAGAGATTGAGCGATTAATTAAGATAGATACAGGCATAGCAATGGAGTGTGCAGCAGTCTGGAGAAAGTATGAAGGGATGCTGTCTGCAGATACAGAGAAGGATTTGAGCTTAGAGAGTAGAGTGTTGATACTGTTAGTGGAGACAGGCTTGAGAGAGGAGGAGTTAACTGAGTTAGTGGTCGAGGGGGGTACAGCGAGGTTATAAGTGTAGTTGTTTGAGGGTTTGGGGTTAAATAGTTAGGAAATTGATTCGATAAAGTAGGTGTTGAAAGTATGTCAGGTCATGGATTTGGTGAAGTCGGGTTGCCAGGATGTAGCATCTGGTTAATAGCATTCCAGATTTATTTTTGATCAGATTTTAATGTTTTAGGAGGATTATAGTATAAATCTTTTTTGTCTTTATTGCTGAGTTTTGTTTGATTTCTAAATTCTTTGTACTTTTGCAGGTCAGTTGGAAGTTTAGATTGTACCCATATTTTCCAAACCCTATCTCTTGTTTTTATTAAAGTATGGATAGTTTTGGATAACCAAGGTGAGATATTTGCTTTTATCTAAACTTTTCTGGGTGGAGCAAGAGAATTCAAAATGTTAAAGAAAATTGAGTTGAAGGCATTAGCTGCATCATCTAGTGGAAGCTGTGTAAAAAAAATCCAGTTAATTCTGGAGAGAAGAGTTCTAAATGCGTCAGGGTTAAAGTTGGAAAGTTTGTGGCATGTGATAAGCCGGTATGGTTTAGGGAGATGGGTGGTATATCTGAGCACTTTTATAGGTGAGTGATCACTCAGGCAGTCTAGTAGAGTTTCTGGATTATGATATTTGCTGGGATTAGATACAAGTATCCAATCTACAGGGAGCTTAGAGAATGAGAGTTATTTGAATGGGTAGGTTTAGTGATTAGTTGCATAAATCCATAGAGATTTATGTGATGTGGAGAGTTTAGACTGTTGGGGTTCTGCCAATTAATGTTTACGTCCCCAAGAAGTATAGTTTCATTAGAGATGTTTTGGGAGAGATAAGAGAGTATATTTTCTAGCAGAGGAATGTTGTCCTCTGGTGGGATATATATGGCTACTACTTTGATGGTGGTATAATCATTGCGTTTAAGGTTTGCTGCCAGCATTTCAGCTGGTGCAAAGGAGGGGATGGGTTGCATAGGATGGGAGACAGTGAGGTTATTTGAGTAAACTATGGCAACACCACCTCTTTTTTTCTTTAAGCGGTCTTGGCAAAGTCTGTTGTAGCCCAGGGGAGGATGTCTTTATCTTGATTTTTGGGTTTAAGACAAGTTTCAGTTATGGAATTTACATCTCGGGTATGACTGGATACCCATGCATGAAATTGGCTTAGTTTGTTAAGGATGCTTCGGGTATTGATAGACTAGAAGGAAATATGCTTATTTGTTAAGGATAGTAGGCTGGAATGAGGGGTAGTATTTTGTGAGGTGGTAGAGTTTGTAGCAGGACCAGAATTTCGGGGTCTATATTCTAAACCTAAAAAAATGAAGTCAGCGAATCTGAGTTCATTGACGCATAAAGGTCGATGACTGCAAAGAGCGAACACTGTAAAAGCCGAAAAAGAGAACGCCAAACATGATACCGGAAGCAATAGCGCCATACAGGTAAGATAAACTCAACCCAAAAAACCTAGCTAAAAATACTTTTAAAACATTTTTGCAAGGGGGCAAGCTCCCCTGCACCCCCCACACCTCCCCTACTTAAATATACCAACTCCAAAGGCCGCACTACAGCGTAGAAAACTATTTACTTCCTCATCCCCACGATCACCCTGCTGGCCGAGGAAATCCTTTTGGCATTCTCTCTCTCTGCGTTTGCGGTGTTCACTCATTTCGTACATCCACCTTTATGTTTCTATGTACACAGATTCGCTGAATTCGTCTTTTGGGTTTCTGATATAGACCCGAATTTCGATGTATGTCACCAGATAAGAGCAGGGTTCTTGGGAAATAGTAAGGTTTCATTTTTAGTGGGTAACTGTGAAAGTATTTTGTCTTATCCTTAGATGTTAGGGGCTGGAGGGAGGGATTTTTATTTCAGGGAGTAGTAAATTTATTGGAAGGATAGATGTGCAGATGACTATGATTTGCTGAGGGTAAGAAAAGATGTTAGAGTGAGGGTAGGTAGGGGCTTTATGGATGGAGGTTAAGAATGAGAGGGGTGATGTGATAGTGAGTAGGAGGAGTAGTGGTGGTGGACGTAGGACAGAAATGATTGAGAATATTATCTTTGGAAAGGGAGTTGTTAAGGTTAAGTAAATGATAGTTAGATGAGTGTAAAGCATACCTCTTAACCTGGAAACATCAAAAATCTGGACAAGGCCACGCACACACACACACACACACACACACACACACACACACACACACACACACACACACACACACACACACACACATGAAAAATAGGTACAAATCTGTACGTTGATTAACATAAAATGTGCATACATAATTGTGTAACCACGCCCACTCCAACGGAATTGTAGGATACTCACTTTCAAAAGCAAACTGAAGAACAGACAACCAAAATATGGCACCAGAATCACCCTGCAGCCATTCTCATGTCCCATTACCTGGCTATTTCGTCCCATTTACATAAACACTAATGTGCATACTGCTTTACTTCTACAATGATTATTTGGATTTCATGTTTATATTTTATAGCACAATGCAGAAACACTAATACACATCTGCTAAACAAAGCAATACTGTCTGACAATGAAAACAAACTTAGCATTAAAACTTCTTTGCCCTTGAAACTCACATTCATTGAAACAGCATTGAAACCCACACCACATCCAAAGAAAATGCATCTGGCAGATAAAGATTACCTTTGGGCTGTTTTCAAATCATAGACCCCTTGTACACAAAACAAGAAATATACATGTTTTCTTTGATACACCTTCCTGACTTTATTAAATTATATTCCTTGTATAATACAGCACACTTGTTAGACTTAGAGCACATTTTAAATTTATTGTTTGAACATTTTTCTAGCAGGCAATGAAACAAAATGCATGAAACAATAATGTCAAAACTGCCCAATTTATAACATTTCCATCATAAAGTCTACTTCCACATCTATATTAAATAACATTATTGGTCTCCAACTCCCTAGGTGTTTCTTATCCTTATTTTTTCATAATCACTTTATCAGTCTTACCCATGTTTCCTAATTAGCGATGCTCTTAAAAACAATTAAGAACTCCCAAAAAGTGTTCACTCTTCCTCTCCCATCTCTTTATAATAGTCATATTCAATTCCATTTATATCAGGTATACAATCCTTTTTCCTTCAGCAACCGTTCCATTTAATTGTAACAATGTAATCTATTTCTATAATGCCGTCTTAATAATGCCAATGCAATTCACTTCCTATCTTCTTTTATTATGCACTTCACTTTTGTTACACAGCTTTCTTAAATACCTTACCATTATGCCCATTATTTCTTGATTAGTTTTAACAATCCTTCCAATAAAATTGTATAAATCTCGAGGTATATTCATGCTATTCTTATATATTCTGCCTAAAAAGGGCTAACCTCTTCCTTTTAACCTCTCATTAAATATTTTTCTATAAAACTTGTTTTATTTCCCTTCTAGTTAATGTATATGTCTCATTATGCTTCTTATATTCCATGTTTCCATTATATAATGCTTCCTTATAGCTACTATACATTTCCTCATACACTACTTCTGACTTAAATACCACCATTTTTCTAATACTATAGCCTCATCTCTTTATTTTATTTAATGTAACAACCACCACTCAGTCATATTATGAAATCATCTCATATCTTTGTTGATCAAACAATTGTTTGTTTGCCGTTTCATTGCATTCAACCTACTGCAATCACCCATTAATTTCTTAACTCCTCAGCATGGACTTGCAAAGCACTTGAATGATTGCACACACACACACACACACACACACACACACACACACACACACACACACACACACACACACACACACACAGCAGGACTTGAATTAACTTGCAAACTAACTTTCAAAGCAATGGACTTGCAAAGCACTTGAATGATTGCACACACACAGCGGGACTTGAATTAACTTGCAAAAGCACCAGTGGGACTTGAATCAACTTGCAAAAGCACCAGCGGGACATGAATTAACTTGCAAAACTACCAGCAGGACTTGAATTAATTTGTAAAAGCACCAGTGGGACTTGAATTGAATTAACGTACAAAAGCACCACCAAAAAGGATTGTAACGGAACTTGCAAAGCACTCAACTATACCCCCCCTTAACTAACTTGCAAAGCACTTGAATGATTGCAGCAAAAGGACTTGCAAATCATTTCAATGATTTTAAGGGAGAAACGGATTAACTTGCAAAGCACTCTACTGCACTTGAATGATTGTAGCAGGTCATGGCTCCAGCCGACCATTTGGCGATCACTGCAACATAATTACAATCGCATCTTTCCAATTTAGACACAAAAAAAATCAAATACCACATGTGCATGATGACAGTAATGAAAAGGCAGCAACAACAAAACTATACAATCTAGAAATAAATTATTTGAAAAATACCCTACCTCCACCAAAAGCAAAATACTTAAACATGTTCTCTTTTTTTTCAATTGCATTGCAACATCTGCACAACATAAGTCCATCACACACACACACACACACACACACACACACACACACACACACACACACACACACACACACACACACACACACACACACCTTTGGTAAATCCAAACCTGGGTCCAAATGAAATGAACGGCATGGCTGTTCATGCATAAGAGCTCTGCTGTTCAAAATCCTGCCCTGTAATCCAAAATGTTGTTAATTCCCTGATGTGCTGTTAAAATGAATAGCTGACCAATATTTCCATCCCTGCTGTTAAAACAAATGCCCAAGAAAATGAGTGCTGCTGCTAATTCCCTGTCATGCTGTTAAAACGAATGGCTGGCCAATATTTCCAAAATGAGCGCTATTAAAATGAGCGGCAAAGATTCCCCGCTCGCATTTGTAACTAGACCAGAGCCGGAAATGACAACTTGAGTTCCATGAGCTTAATTCTGACTGGCTGGTATCCCTGACGGAGCTGACGTCATTGCACACGTGATGATGTCAGCTTCGATAGTGCGGTATTTAAAAAATAAATAAATAAATAAATGGAAAAAAAACCGTAAATGAAGGGGTGCCACTCGGGAATCGTGGAACCCCTTCATTTGGACCCCAAAACTCAGTAAAAACCGAGTAATTCGGTATAGTTGAGAGCATGGTGTGAAGTGGGTTGAGAGGATGGGTTAGTAGTAGGTAGTGGGATGAGAAGTATTTTAACAAGAGGTTGAGGCAAAATATGCTGTGATGAACTCATGTGACTTAAGAATAGGCTGTGGGTGGCAGTTTAGGTACAGGAAGGGGAGGAGTTTGAGGGAGGGAGGGAAGAACTGTGGTTAGGCATAAAGGAAATGATATGGGGTGGGTGGGGAGCAAAGTGAGCCCGAGCCGGGCGAGGGTGAATGGAGCAGGACAAGCACTTAGAACTGAGGATAGTATGAAAAACAATCAGTACAATCCAGTTTCAGGGGGAGATCATGGCCATGTATTAAGTGAAATCATCAAGTTAGAATTTGCAAGGGAATAGGTATAAGGTAATATTTTCTGTCATAATACAGGGGACTTCAATTCACTGAGAAGGAGGTAAAAGTTGGGGTAATATGGTACTATTATAAAAGTCAGGGTAAAAACTGCGGTGGTGGTGCTGCGGTAGCGTTGTCGCCTCATAGCAAGACACTGTCCCGTTCAATTCTCAGCTAGAGCGTCTTCTCTGTGGAGGCATATGTGAATGGGGCATGCCTTCATTGAAGGTTGTGCGTCAGGCTGGCAACCCGGTATGTAAAAATCCACTACCAATCATTAGCGGACCGGAGATCCGCTGTGGCGACCCCTAACCGGGAAAAGCTGAAAGACATAAACAAACAAACAAACAATAAAAGTCAGGGTAATATAGCTTATGTCAGCGATTAAATACAAAAATGGTAAGTTAAAAGTCAGAAATGGGTGAGGTTGTGATGCCCGTGCACTGGCCCAGTAAACAAGGAGCCTCAATCCTCACCACTAACACCATGAGCAGAGTCTACATTGGGAAGAATAACAAATACATAAACAGTAAAGTACAATATCCCTTAATAGCACACAGAGATCACAGTCAGTCTGGGACTGGTTTCTCCCTTTCTCTCCAGATCCCCATTAAGACTCCCCACTGGTACAGCTATAGGGTACAGATCTCAGCCGAGTAGTCAAGCCAAAACCTCCAGTGACCCCCTCTGTCAAACCAGTGCTTTGTGTCCCTGCCCAAGTAGCTGACACACACACACTTTGAGATTTGGGAAGGCTGGCACAGGTTCTCCAGCTATGCCCCCTCCTGCCAGGCTATCAGGTTGTAATCACTGCCACCCACTACTCTTATCAGCTACTAAAAAGGACCTGACCAAAGGGTATCCAATTATTACTATGCAATAGTAGTATCCAATCAGTAAGTGTGATGAACTGCAAGACTTATTTGGAGTGGCTTTGTACAGTATCACTATATACATGCAATGTACTCTAGAGCTTAAATTATCTCTACACAAAACAGCCATAGTTGAAAGGTTTAAAAATATTTAATAATAAATAATAAAAACACAAGACAAACCTTCTCAATTCAACACAGTGCTAGTCAAGAGTTCAGAACTCACAGCAAAATGCTTAAAATAATACTGTAGAATAGTCTGACATAAATATAGAAAACAGCTAGACTAAATCTGACTAAATTCCTATCCAACTCTAAGAGCAATCATAGTTCTAAATAAACTTACATATAGAGCAAATGCAGAGTACTGGTGAGTGATGTTCATTAGACAAAACCCAAAATGCTCTGATTCTCTCTCTGAGGAAGTCTTAAAAATAATATATCACTGCTGACTCATTTTAGATTACATCATTCTTCTCTGGTTCCCAGGCTAATAGAAACTCAGAGTTTTAAAATGTCTTTGATCTTGCACCTGGCCAGGAAACTACAGCAATAAAAGACATTATATATGTAAAATCTAGCAATTAACTCTGGTCTCAAAACAATAGAAGGAATCCTTCAGTCCAGACATTATGTGTCTGAGACTTGAGATCAAAGTCATGCAATGCTTGACTTATCAGCTTTCTTCCAGCAGAGTGCACTGTGGTTACATTTTTGAAATTCAACATTTAACACAGCTTTCTTACATTTAAGAGGACAAGCCTGTAGATTATATTCATATTTACAATGACATAGAATTATCTACAAAATTCTATCTAGCTAGGCTGGCAGCCTTCACATATCTTCATATACCCCCCCCCCCGGGAGACCTCAAGCTAGTTTTACAAGTGACCTTTGAGAAACGTTGCTTGAGAGGGTTAGGTCTACCTGAATATACCTTATCCCATTCCCTGTCTTCACAGCCCATCTGCGTTGGCATTGCTAATCCGACTGCGGTGCTGCACTGACATATATGCTTACAACCCTTAGAACTTAGCATTTTGCTGGCTGGCTCAGTGTAACCATGTTAGGGGATTGTGATCTGTAACTACAGTGAATTTTATTCCATACAAATAAGACTGAAGTTTCTGCAGTGCCCACACTATGGCTAGACATTCCTTTTCTACAGCTGCATAGCATTCCTCCCTGGGTTGAAGCCTGCGACTGAGATAAAACACTGGGTGCTCTTCTTCCTCTGAAGAAATCTGGCTAAGTATAGCCCCCACCCCATGATTTGAAGCTCCCATCTGAACAACAAATTTTTTGCTGTAATCTGGACTGGCTAACACAGGGGGTCCTCCCAAAGCTTCTTTAAACTTCTGGAATGCCTGCTCACATGCTGTGGTCCACATTACCTTAACTGACCTGTTTTTCCTTATCAGGTACTGTGAGGGGAGCAGCTATGGTACTGTAACTGGGGACAAACATTCTGTAGTACCCTGCTGTCCCCAAGAATGCCCTCACCTGCTTTTTGGTAACAGGTGCAGGCCATGTCTGAATGGCTTCCACTTTGGCAGGTTCTGGCCTGATCTTACCACTCCCCAATCTATATCCCAGGTAGGAGACCTCTGCCATACCCACCTGACATTTGTTGGGCTTAATGGTCAACACTCCCCTCTGTACTCTGTCCAACACCTCCCTGACATGCTGAAGATGCTCTTGCCAGGAATTGCTATAGATGGCAATATCATCTAGGTAAGCAAGGGCAAACCCTCCAGCTCCTGCTAAGATATGATCTTCCAGCCTCTGGAAAGTCACTAGGGCATTTTTCATCCCAAAGAGCATCTTTGTGAACTCATACAAGCCAAAAGGAGTCACAAAGGCTGACTTCTCTCTAGCAATGGGAGTCAAAGGCACCTGCCAGTAATCCTAAGTAAGATCAATGGTGGTAAGATACGTAGCCCCACCCAACTGCTCTAGGACCTCATCTGTCCTAGGCATGGGGTAAACATCTGACTCTGTGTGACTATTTAATTTCCTGTAGTCCACACAGAACCTGGTGCTGCCATCCTTCTTTGGCACCAGCACCACTGGGGAGGCCCAGGGACTGTTGGACTCTTGAATTGCTTGAAGTACCCCTAGATCCAACATCTCCTGTATCTCCTCCCTCACAGTCTATTTGATACTCTTAGGCCCCTTATAAGGGGCTTGCTTAATAGGCCTTTGGGGTCCTGTATCCACTTGGTGCTGCACCAGGTGGATGCACCTGGGTTTCCCAGTGAACAACTCCCCAAACCCCTGTAAGACCGCTCAGATTTCTCGAACCTGGGTAGGAGATAGCTGCTGGGACATTGCTACCCCTTCCAACGAGGTGTCAGTCCGAGCATCTCTGAGGAAGTCAGTCACCATATCTCCCTCAGACTCCTCATGCAATCCACTGCAAATACTCAACACAAGGGCCTCCCTATCATGGTAAGGTTTCATCATGTTAACATGATAAAATGTGTGCCCCTGCCTACTGCCTAGCAGTTCTACCATGTAGTTAACATCACTTACCTTTCTTACAACATTGTAGGGTCCCTCCCAGGCTGCTTGCAGCTTGTTGTGCCTGACAGGAATGAGAACCATTACATACTGCCCAACAGCATACTCTCAAGCTCGAGCATTCCTGTCATACCTGACCTTTTTCTACTGTTGGGCTTCTGCCAGGTTCTCCTAGGCCAAGCCCATGAGTTCAAACAGTAAAAATGTGGAACAAGCGATAAGGTGGAGAGAAAAAATAAAGCAACAGCAAAAAAGAAAATAATCTCTCCACACTATCAAGCCAAATAAAATTTATTAAAAACGACAAAGCTTTCGGATATCAAAAACATCCTTCCTCAGTGTCTTACACAAAATAGAAGTTAAAACCAACATTTATACTATTTGAGCATAGATCGGATATTCGTAGGAATGTTGTTGTGTCTTTCAGCTTTTCCCGGTTAGGGGTCGCCACAGTGGAAATCCGGTCCGCTAATGACTGGCAGTAGATTTTTACATGCCGAGTTGCCAGCTCTGATGCACAACCTTCAATGAAGGTATGCCCATTCATGCATGTCTCCACACAGAAGACGCTCTAGCTGATAATCGAACAGGACAATGTCTTACTGTGAGGCGACAATACCTACTAATTCACTGGCTTGCCACATTTCTGCAATGGGTGCTGCTCATGAATTTGACTTCAGGGTCATATCTATTATATACCCAGGTATTAGACGTGAAGACCATGTTAACAATGTGGACATGAAAGAATATGAATGGATAGTGAGGCTTGAAGCAGCTAAAGACCCGGGCTTAAATAAACAAGTTACACTAAAACCTATTTTAAAAAAATAAGCAAAGGAAAATTAGAAAGAAATGAGAGGAAGATATGTATATACTCCTTACTCCTCTTATCACTGTTTCTGTATCTTTAAGAACTGGGTGCTCACCTTAATCAGTTAATGGCTGTGTCATGTGCTATTAGTATAAATGTTGGTTTTAACTTCTATTTTGTGAAAGACACTGAGGAAGGATGTTTTTATATCTGAAAGCTTTGTCATTTTTAATACATTTTATTTGGCTTGACAGTATGGAGAGATTATTTTCTTTTTTGCCCAAGCTCATGACTTCCCTGAGCCTCGTCCTGAGGTTTAGGACATATGCCACAACAGACTCCTTGTGAGGTTTACACTCACCTTCCCACTCATCTCGAATTAAATCTAGAGGCCCCTTTACCCTATGCCCATACAACAACTCAAAGGGTGAAAAACCTGCAGATTCCTGGGGAACCTCTCTGTAAGCAAACAACAGATGGGGCTAATATTTGTCCCACTCCCTCTTAAACTGGTCTGCAAATGCCTATAGCATGGACTTGATTGTAGAGTTTAACCTCTCAACAAGACCATTAGTCTGGGGATGGTAGGGGGTGGTCTTCAGCTGCTTCACCCCACAGTACTTCCACAGACAAGCCAGCAGCTCTGACATGGAATTGGCACCTTTGTCAGTCAGTATGTCTTTTGACAAACCTACCCTGTTGAAAATCTCTAACAAAGCATTTGCCACCTTTTCTGCCTCACTGGAGGGCAAAGCCACTGCCTCAGGGTATCTTGTAGCATAATCTACTACCGCTAGGACATAGTTTTTCCCTGTGGAACTTGGGATACTCAGAGACCCCACAATATCCATAGCTACCCTCTGAAATGGATCTTCAATCACAGGCAAAGACATCAAAGGAGCTTTCACATTGTCTCCTGTCTTGCTTACCTTTTGGCACTGCTCACAGCTCCTGCAGTAAACTGTTACATCTCTGGAAATTCCAGGCCAATAGAAGTTCTGCATAATATGTCTCTTTGTATGTTTTATGCCCATATGACCTGCAAAGGGAATATCATGGGCTATGGCTAGAAGTGCTAGATGGTAGTCTCTAGGCACTACCAACTGCTGTATCTGTTCACCTTCTAGCCCTCCCTCAGGGGTCCACTCTCTATACAGTAACCCTTTGTCCCAGTATACAGATTCCCTCTTTCCTTGAGAATCAGGTGCCTCACTAGCTACCTACCTCAGGCCTTGTAATGTAGGGTGTGAGAGCTGAGCCTGTCTCAACTCTCTCTTTGAAACCTTTCCCAGCTCCCCTTCCACAAGAAGCTTGGCTTCCTCTCACAGCAGTGCCTCACCGTCAGCCTGGGTACTACTACTTGCCTCTACCTTTGCAGTCACTCTGTCCAAGGGAACATCAGTACCCACAAGCAGCTGTGGCTCACGTTCAGTCTCACCTCTACAGAGTAGCTCCCTCCCTGAAGTAACCACCTCACCAGTCCTGGCTGCAAGTATACGGTCTGTCTGCGTCTCTCCTAGGCTACCAGACTCACATGCTTGTCTCAAAGCCTGACTGAGTGTAACTGCATTAACACATAGTACTGGCTTATCAAAATCCTTCCCTATCAGGGCATCTGCAGGATGGTAGTTTGGTGCTCCTGTTGTCTCAAGGCAATCTACCATTGGCATTTTGTCCTTCCCACTTACTGGCTCCCTCACCTTTTGTTCCCCACCTTGCTTCCATGAACCATATGGCCCCACTGGTTGCATTCAAAACATTTAACCCTAGGTCCTGGACGTGTACCTGGACTAGTGGCTTCCCCTACTACTGGCAGATTCTGTTGGGGCAGTCTGGGCTGCCCACCATGGGTTCCTTTAGACCCATGAGCAGTAATGGGGTCCCTTTCCTGTGCAGGGATGCCCCGCTTGCTAGATATAGGTCTCCCTTCTTCCACAGCTCATCTGAAGTAGCACATTGTCTATCAGCTAACCAGATCCTCATGTCCTCAAGCAAAGTGTTAAGGGCTTGTTCCCTCACCAAAAGGTCTGCCAGCCATTCATAAGTGGTGACTTGACATCCACTCACCCACCTATGAAAATAAGAGCTCAGTTCAGCAACATATTCACACACACTTTCTTCTGCCTTGCGTCTATGCTCACAAAACTTTTTCCTATAAGTTTCAGGTGTTAGCTTAAAAAATTCTAACAAACAATTCTTAACAGCAGTATAATCAAAAAAATTGTGACCAGAAAGTTTAGACAACACAGTTACAGCTTTACCATGGAGTAAGGGGGTCAGAAACCGTACTGAGTCTTTGGTCAACATCATACTGTTTACATACCCTCTCAAACATACGAATGAAACTATCAAAATTATCCCCCTCTGTAAACTGTGGAAGAAATTTACTGACCTTTTGTGCTTCTGGGTCCAGTTACTCCCTTCCCCATTACCTCTATAACTCTGGCAAAGAGTCGGCATCTCCTTTTCATGCTGCCTCTGCCTGTCCTTCACCTCAGCTTCCAGGTGTAGCAGTTTCTCATTCTCCTCAGCCTGCAGATGTGTCACTCTCTGCTGCTTCTGTTTCCAAATGCCTGGCCTCCAACTCATGTCTCTTTAGCTCCAGATGGATTTTTAAGTCCTCTGCAAAAATCTTGAGCTGCCCATTCTCTGAGTGTTGTACATCTCCACGGCCAATCTGATTGCCCTGCTGATTGCTGTTTTCTGATGCAGCTGTGACCAAAGCTACAATCATGTCTGCCTTAGTCAGGTTTTCATGCACCAGTCCCTTAGCTTGGCACATCTCAGCCAACTGGCTCCTTGTCAGCTTGCCATAAACCTCTGCTGACAGGCGTGCCTGCTCTCCCTGACAAACTAAGCTAATAAATTAAATAAAACAGTTGTGCTCTGAATTCTGAATACTCACTGTGTAGCTGATTTACAGCACAAAAACACCTTCAGTGATCACTGTACACAAGCTACAGGAATTTACTATCCACACCACTACAAGCCAATGGCCAACCAATTAATATGTGGTGTGGATATCCCACCACTGCCAAACAATTAATATGTGATGCCTGTGCACTGGCCCAGTAATCAAGGAGCCTCAATCCTCACCACTAACACCAGTGAGGGGCATCCACAGTGGGAAGGAAGGATAACAAATACACACATAGTAAAGTACAATTTCCCTTAAGAGCACAGAGATCACAGTCAGTCTGGGGCTAGTTTCTCCCTTTCTCTCCAGATCCCCAATAAGACTCCCCACTGGCACAGCTATAGGGTATAGATCTCAGCTGAGTAGTCAAGTCAAAACCTCCAGTGCCCTCTCTGTCCAATCAGTGCTTCATGTCCCTGCCCAAGTAGCTGACACACACACACACACACACACACACACACACACACACACACACACACACACACACACACACACACACACTTTGAGATCTGGTTTATATACAAACACACAGACACTCCTGGGGAAGTCTGGCCCAGGTTCTCCAGCTATGCCCCCTCCTGCCAGGCTACAAGGTACTAATCACTGCCACCAACTACTCTTATCAGCTACTAAAAAGGCCCTTACCAAAGGGTGTCCAATTATTACTGTGCAATATTATTATCCAGTTAGTAAGTGTGACGAACAGCAAGGCTTATGTGAAGTGGCTTTGTACAGTATCACTTTATACATGCAATATACTCCAGAACTTAAATTATCTCTACACAAAACAGCCACAGTGGAAAGGTTTAAAATATTTAATAATAAATAATAATAAAAACACAAAACAAATCTCAATTCAACACGGTGCTAGTCAAGAGTTCAGAATTCACAGGAAAATGCTTAAAATAATGCTGTAGAATAGTCTGACAAATATAGAAAACAGCTAGACTAAATCCAACTAAATTCCTATCTAACTCTAACAGCAATCACAGTTCTAAATAAACTTACATACAGATCAAAGGCAGAGTACTGGTGAGTGATGTTCTTCAGACAAAATCCAAAATGCTCTGATTCTCTCTCTTTCTGAGAAAGTCTTAAAAATAATACATCACTGCTGACTCATTTTAGATTATATCATTTTTCTCTGGTTCCCAGGTAACAGAAACTCAGAGTTTTAACATTTCTTTGATTTTGCACCTGGCCAGGAAACTACAGAAATAAAAGACATTATATATGTAAAATCTAGCAATTAATTCTAGTCTCAAAACAATAGAAGGAATTCCTTAATTTAGACATTATGTCTCTGAGCTTTGAGATCAGTCATACAATGGTTAACGTATCAGCTTTCTTCCAGCAGAGTGCACTGTGGTTACATTTTTGAAGTTCTACATTTATTATATTTAAGAGGACACGCGTGTGAATTATATTCATATTTACAATGACATCGAATTAGCTACAAAATTTTATCTAGCTAAGCTGGCAGCCTTCACATATCTTCACAGAGTTGCAGGGAAAAAAACTAGGAGGACAGAAAGTGGAGGCTGGCATTTATGATAACATGCTCACATCAGGTAGGCATTCCTTATAATACAATTAGTTTTAATAGAAAAACTGGTAGTGTAGGATAATTAGAAATCCATTAGTTATTTATATTAATTATCTGCATAATTTGTTTCAGTCTTTGAGGGTGGATTTGTCTTGCACTTTAATATTTGGATCGGTTCTTGATAAGGGAGAACTATGCTCACGCCAAACACTGGGTTATCGGATTATTTGGGGAGATAGCTAGGAGGAAGGGAGGGAAGACAATACGTAACAAATTGAAGAAGGTGATTCAGTGGATGGGTGCGTACACATTTTTCTAAGATTTTTGATAGGGGAGATAGTATAGTGATAATTACTAAGTTCTGTCGAGGAATTGCCTTGGTGTAGGGGGACGACATAAGAAATTTTCCACAGAGAGGGGACAGTGTGTTCAGCTATGGATCTATTGATGAGTATGGAAATAGGGTAGGCGATGGCAGAGGCGGGAATCCTGAAGTAATCAGCACGGAGTTTATCAGCAGGTAGAGAGTGATGGGTTTCAATTTGGCAAGATGTTTATGAATTAGGTCAGTTGGAACTGGTTTACGAGAGAATTAGGAGTTGGTCTTTATGGTGACAGTTTTGTATTTTGGAAGAATTTGTAGTAGTCATGGGGAAATTGTTGAATAACTTTTGGATGTAAGAGGTGAAATACTCATTAAACTTGGTGGCAATATCATTATCACCTTCAATGTTAGGGTTTGGGGAGGTGATTTTGCCTGGTTGGAGAACATGGTTGATTGCGGACCAGAATTTTTTTGGATTGTTGTAGTGAGATTTTGTAGCTGGATATAACTTTTTTGTCATCATATATTTGTTTTTTTTTGCTTTGTTTCTGAGCTCTAGCAAGTATTGTCTAACTGTACTTGTTTTGATGGTACACCAGGTTGTCCAAGCTATGTCTCGTTTGAGTAGGGATCTTGTGTCCTTTGAGATCCAGGGGGCTGGGTTGCTTTTAGTATGAATTATACATTGTGGGGCCATAAGATTAAGGATACCTAAGAAGGAAGTATTAAAGTACTCCACGGCTTCATCTAGTGGTAGAGTTTTAAGAGGTGACCGATTTATTTTTTTAAGGTGTTGATGAATTGGTCTGGTAGGAAATTTTTGGAGCTACGGATAGAAAGTAGGATGGGGGTTTTTATGGGTTTTGTGTGCTGCCTTAATATGAATATGGGTAGGTGATCACTGAGGGAGTCGGGTAATGTACCAGATATATTGGCAGATGAAGGCTTATTGGTTAGTATCCAGTCTAATATGGATTCTTTTTTGGTGGATTTGTCTATACTGGTGGGGATTTGGATAAGCAGTGTGAAGTTAAACAGGTTTAAGTGGTATTTCGGTAGATGCCATGATAGAGGCCCAATCAGTGTTGAAGTCCCTCAGGATCCCCAGGATAAGTGTCGCCTGAGGGAGGGCAGTGGAAGTCCAATGTAAAATGGACTCTAGGGTGGCAATACTGTCACCTGGTGGTAAGCAGACACCTGTAACGTTGAGTTGTTTCTGCTGGTTTAATTTTATATTTGCAAACAGGGTTTCTGCATAGCCGAAAATGGGGATATCTTTATGTATTTGTTAGACAGTTAGGCTGTGCCTGTAAAGTAGGGCAATGCCCCCACCTCTTTTAGCTATTCAATCACATCTTAGGATGTTGCAGCCAGGAGGGGCTATGGTGGTATCTTTGATGTGGGGCTTGAGCCAGGTCTCAGTTAGGATTACAATGTCAGGGTTATAGAAGGATATATAGGGATGTAGCTCTTCAATTTTATTCATGATGTTGCAAATGTTTATACTGAATAACAAGAGGTCAGAGGGTTTTTGCTTGCAGGGGATATTAGATCTGTGTAGGTTTGTAATGGTGGGTATAGTAGTGGAGGGGCCTGGGTTAGGGTGGATGTCGTTACTGAGTGCAAGCTGGTTAGTAGCAGTGGTCAGTGTGTGTAGGTAACTGGCGATCATATTGTGTATGAGTAAACTGGGTAGTTTTTTTTATAATTAATTTCTTTGTAGATGCGCTTCTTTCTAGGTGAGCTGCATAACCCAGCATACCTTTCAGTAACATGTGGGGGTCTCAGTTATGAAAATATGACCATAAATATAAACAAATTAATAATAAGAGATGAACAGTGATTCATTTCTCTACTGTAGGATATCCTAGATTAACCATTTTTCACGTCAGTTTGGTAATAACTCCTTGACTTTCTAATAATGCCTATTATTAGCTGGAAAGTCACTTTGAAAATGAAGCCAGACTCAAGAAAGTTCTGGATGCCATAAAGTGCTATTGGTGTGAACTGGAAGTATACAAAAAGGCACTATAGGCTAAAAATGAGTTTAGCAAAAAAGTACACTAAATGCATAACTCATACTTCTTCCTCAACATGCATACATAATACGATAGCTAAAATTAGTAATTCATCACCACTTAAATATATTTCAAAAATAATAAAAAAGTTACATTCTGTAATAGCAACTCTCTACACATGTATGTTCTTCAAGGTCTTAATGATTGTGATGTATTTTTCAAATAACCCCCTCAAAGGCCTACCCAGTATCCAAACAACAACATATGGCCATTATCCCCAACAGATTCCTGTAAAGAACCTACACTTATACTTCTCCCTTTCACAAAATCCACCAAGTATATTCTAAACAAAGAATGAAAATCTAAGTAATAAAAAAAGACTGCATTGAACTTTCTTCAAATATTTTGCCCTGTAAGTTCTCAGCTGAGCTAAAAATCCTGTAGGAAGGTCAAAAAATACTTTGCCTCCTTAGTGGCAGATTTACTAGGGGGGCTAGAAGAGATGAAGCTCACCACTATCCCACTGAAATTGATTTAATGACTGGACAACAGGGTTAACCCTGCAAAATGACTTGATCCTCACAGTTGAACAGTTTAACTGTGTTTAGCTACAATTCTGCATTAATAATCTAAACTTTAAAAGAACAGAAAAAGGCAAAGTTTGTACCACTTTATTTACTTTTCCTTAAGTTGTTAACACTGAAGTGCAGCTAAACACATTTGAACTGTTCAGCTGTGAGGATCAAGTCATTTTGTAGGGTTAAACCCATTGTGTAGTCTTACACCATGACCCATTTCACTGAATGATATGAAAACAAAAAGAATAATTATGAGAATATTCAAGTGGGCGGCAAGCCCCACTACCCTTTATAAGTTGTCAGCCTTTGCAATATCAGCACTACATGAACTCCCATCACCATACTACCTCTCAACTGTCTAGATTTTGCCTTACATTTTTGGTCTGTTCCTCATAAAATTTGTAGTTTTCTGGATTTTCAGTAGGTGTGAATTCACTAAATAATGACAGGAATTTGAGTCTCAGACATAATTTCCTTCAGAAAATGCATGGTAAAACAATAGCTTTTATTCTAACAACTTTCTAATCTTATAAGTGCTATATTTAAAATATGTTCCTATTTTTGGCTTTGTCCAGATTTTTTGTGCTAAGAGGTTGAGAGCTATGCCCGTCGCCATACAAAACACTGTCAACAGTAAAGAGACAAAAGAGGAGGGACAGGAAAGGAATGCCAACCAAATCCCAAAATATCAACTGTCCTAGTACAAAAAAGAAAAACACATTCTTTCCAAAGCCCAACTACCAAGGTCAGGACACATGAGTTATTCAAAAGGGTGATACACCAAAGCAGATCTAACAGGAAGCCTTTCAATGGAGGACAGCATAGAACTAATAATGAAGCATGGATGCAGCCATCAGTGTTGCCAACATAACAAGCTGTGTAACCACTTGGAGCTTATCATCTAAAATCTAGCATCTGATGTCATCTCACCATCCTGCATGAAGGAAGCTAACCTAAAGGCTTACTGTAATGCAGCATATGGACCCCAATAGCTGTCTGCTACATGAGGCTACATGTTAACTGCCCAGATTTTTGTAGAATGTCCAGACTTTTGCTTCATATTTTGGTCTGTTCCACATGTAATTTGTGGTTTTCTAGCAAATCACTGAAGATTAAAGTAACTAAATAATGACATACATTTGAGTTTCAGACTTCATAGCCTTCAGAAAATGAATGTTAAAAAATATCCTGTTGGACCGATACAAAACATGGTTCATAGGTGTTTACTAGGCTAATGACCACAAGGACCTTTTTAAGCCTAGCCATGCATCCCAAATCTCTGACAAGTTCGGGTACCCTTGATAAATGTAAGCAGGGGCTTAGGAGATGAAACATTTACAAGCAGGGACCTGGGAGATTAACTATTTACAGGTTGCATGTGTCTATTAGAGACATAGGTGCCAAAGCCAAGGATGAATTTCCTGTTCCCCATCCAATTGTTCAAGTTACACTTGAATTAGGTTAGGGAGGAACTCTGCTTCACATGGATGGGGAGCCTGTTCCAGAGACAGGGTAGTCTCTGGGATACATACCTGTCTCTCCAACAGGTCCTATTAATATTACAGGCAAGGTTTAAGTCTTTACAATGGGTAATTTTGGTGCTATTTATTTTGCTGATATGCATGAGGTCCATCAGAGTGGGCTTTGACAAAGCCCTGTATGCCAGGCATATATTTCCCCCTAAGTTAATACTAGGCTAACTACCTTGAAGGGCCATGCCATTTTATGCCTAGCTTATAACCTGAGATTAGAATCATACCCTGTACCTTGTGTCTGTGAGGGGAAGACCTTATCCATTATGCCAAACCGACCCAGTTTGCATTATGCCAAACTAACCCCAAACAGAAGACCAGCACTGGTAGAGTTTTTAATAGAATCTAGAACAGAAGCTGATGTTAAAAAAAGGAATAATTAGTAGAGCATATAAAATATTGCATAACTATGTGAATCAATCAGAGGAGATTAGAAAGGATTGGGAAGACAGACTGGAGAAGCAATTTACAAAGAAACAATGGGAGGATATATGCATGTTTCCCAAATATAGAACAAAATCTAGATGATTTAGGATTTTTGCCTGGAAATGTTTACATATATATTTTTATACCTCAAGTAGACTCCAGAGAATTTTTCCTCAGGTAGACAACAACTGTTGGAGGTGAGATGGAGAAGAAAGAGATAACTGGGAACATATTTCCTGGGAGTGCTGTGAGTTGGTGAACTTTAAAGATTCCTTGCAGAATGCACTTTCTGACATGCTGGGTGGGCTGATTGGTGTAAGGAGGGAGATGATTTTTTCTGAGCTATGATACAGAATCGTAATTGCGTAGACATGGTAAGGCCTTGTTGTGTCTAACTATGCTGGCTGCCAAAAAAGCAATTACAAGAAAACGGAAATCAAAATCTAAACCAATTATACTAGAAGTAG
Organism: Protopterus annectens; assembly: GCF_019279795.1. NCBI lineage: Eukaryota > Metazoa > Chordata > Ceratodontiformes > Protopteridae > Protopterus > Protopterus annectens. The sequence goes on from NC_056750.1 coordinate 534,860,598, forward strand.
TGAATATAGTAGCAGAGATAAAAAAAAAAAACAATTACAATTGGGACCTTTAGAAAAGGGTAGGGGCAAGCTACATAGAAAAAATGGGAACTGTGGGAACAATACATGCAGGGGAGGAATGAGGTTTAAAAGAGGCAGGACTTAAAACATCTATGTAATGTTTCACTGAAAGTGATTGGGTAGTTTCTAAGTGATATACACTGGATATAAAAAGTGTACACACCCCTGTTAAAATGCCAGGTTTTTGTGATATAAAAAATGAGACCACAATAAAACTTTTCCCACCTGTAATGTGACCTATAACCTGCACAATTCAATTGAAAAACAAACAAATCTGTGAGGGGAAAAAACATAAAAAATAAAAAATGTACAATAAGCTGGTTGCATAAGTGTGCACACCCTTAAATTAATACTTTGTTAAAGCACCTTTTGATTTAGTTACAACATTCAGTCTTCTTGGGTAGGAGTCTATCAGGATGGCACATCTTGACTTGGCAATATTTACCCACGCTTCCTTGCAAAAGTGCTCCAAATCTGTCAGATTGCGAGAGCATCTCTTGTGCACAGCTCTCTTCAAGTCACCCCACAAACTTTCTATTACATTTAGGTCTGGGCTCTGGTAGGGCCATTCCAAAACTTACATTTTCTTATGGTGAAACCATTCTTTTGTTGATTTGGATATATACTTGGGGTCATCGTCATGCTGAAAGGTGAAATTCCTCTTCATCTTCATCTTTCTAGCAGACACCTGAAGATTTTGTGCCAAAAGTGACTGGTATTTGGAACTGTTCATAATTCCCTCCACCTTGACTAAAGCTCCAGTTCCAGCTGAAGAAAAGCAACCGCAAAGCATGATACTGCCACCACCACCATGCTTCACCATGGGGATGGTGTTCTTTTGGTGATGCGAAGTGTTGTTTTTGTGCCAAACGTACCTTTTGGAATTGTGGCCAAAAATTTAAATCTTGGTCTCATCAGACCACAACACATTTTCCCACACACGTTTGGGATACTTGATGTATCGTTTTGCAAATTTTAGCTGGTCCTAGATGTTTTTCTGTGCAAGAAAAGGCTTCCATCTTGCAACCCTACCCCATAGTCCAGAAATATGGAGAATAAAGGAGATTGTTGTCACATGTAGTACACAACCAATACTTGCCAGAAATTTCTGCAGCTCATTCAGTGTTGCTGTAGGTCTCTTGGCAGCCTATCTGACCAGTTTTTGTCTTGTCTTTTCATCACTTTTGGAGGGGCATCCAGTTCTTTGCAATGTCACTGTTGTCCCATATTTTCTCCACTTTTTGATGACTGCTTTCACTGTGTTCCATGGTATATCCAATTCTGTGGAAATGTTTTTGTACCCTTCTGACTGATACCTTTCAACAATGAGATCACTTTGATGCTTTGTAAGCTCTCTGTGAACCATGGCTTTTGCTGTAGCAGACAACTGAATACATGTCTGGAAAATCCTACTAGGACAGCTGAACTTTATTTGGGGTTAATCAGAGTCTCTAATTGATGGCAGATGTGTACCCAAGAAGACTGAATGCTGTAATTAAATCAAAAGGTGCTTCAAAAAAGTATTATAGTTTCATAGTTTCATAGTTTAGTACTAGGCTATCTGCCCTGGGGCATTTGTAAGCCTAGCCATAGTGATGTGGCTTTCGTCACCCCATAAAATGGTGCAAAATGCACAGAATAGATTTAGACTACTGTGCCTCTGTCTAGTAGTGACACAGTGAAGGTCCCCTTACATAATAGAATTAGTTTACTGTGCCCCTGTCTAGTAGTGACACAGATGTGACCCCTGGGGTAAACTTACGATCTCCCATCCACTCATCAAGATTTCTCTTGAAGAGAGTCAGTGAGGGGCTCTGCCTAACATGAACTAGGATCTTGTTCCAGAGCATGGGAAGCCTCTGGGTTATGAATCTATCCCTTCAGCATGTCCTATTCATACTTGTGCCGAGGTTTAAGTCTTTAGCTCTTGTGGTTCTGATGGATTTGGATTTTTTGAAGTGGAGCATGTCCATCAGTTCCTGATTGGACATGGCCTTGTATGTCAGGCAGAGATCACCTCTGAGCAGGCAGTATGCTACTGAATAGAGCTGGAGTTTCTTTAGTCTGGCAGAATAAGACATATGTTGGAGACCGTTGATCCTCTTGATGAGGTACTTTTGTGGTCTCTCCAGCAGTTGCAAATGCCGGGTGAGGTACATACCAAATGGGGCATTGTACTCAATCATGGGTCTGATGAGGGAGAAGTATAGGGGTACAATGACATCCTTGGATCTGGATGTGAATCCCTTCATGATAAGATGTGCAAGGTAGAATGTTTTTCTAACCACTTTGGCAATGTGGGTGTCAAATGAGAGGTCGCTGTCGACTTGGGTCCCTAGGTCTCTGATTACTTTTTCCGTACTCAGTGGGTTGCTGTCTATGTGATAATTTGTGGGTACTTTGTTTTTCCCAAAGGGGATGACTATACATTTTTTGGCATTTAGTTTAAGGCCATGACTCCGGCACCAGTTGTCCGTTTCTGTGAGGACTTTTTGTAGGATGTATGTGTCCGCTGGTGTATCGACTATGGTGCCTAGTTTGCAGTCATCTGCGAACTTTGTCAGCCACAACCCTCCCATGTTTGCTTTAACATCTGAGAAATAAATGCCGAACAAGAGGGGTCCCAGGACAGATCCCTGTGGGACACCACTTGTGACTGGCTTTGAGTCTGACATTGCTCCAGCAATTTTAACTTTATGGGTTCTGTCCTTTAGCCAGTTTGCAACCCATCTAGTGACATAAGGGTTTACATTTAAGCTGTTGAGCTTATCTATGATGCCTGAGTGGGGTATTGTGTCGAAGGCCTTAGCCAAGTCCAGGTAGGCTGTATGGACTGCTTTGCCCTCATCAATGGCTCTAGTGACGGTTTTGAAAAAGTCAACCAGGTTCAAAAGGCAGGATCTGCCCTTTACAAAGCCGAACTGGGTGGGGTCAAGTGCCTGTAGGTCTCCAATATCTCTGCTTATGAGTTCCATGATGATTCTTTCCATAGCTTTGCAGACCAGGCTGGTTAAGCTTATGGGGCGGAAGTTCCCAGGGTCTGTAGAGGCACCCCCTTTGTGGAGTGGGACCACTGTTGCTGTATGCCAGTGTTCAGGTACATATCCTGTAGTAAGGCTAAGGTTAAATAGCATTTTTAAGTGCGGGTTTAGCTCCTCTTGGAGTTCACGTAGCACACAATCCGGGATACCGTCAGGTCCCATTGATGCTGTGTTTTTAGCTTTGCTGAGGGCGGCTCTCACCTGGACATCTGAGATGACAGGGAGATTACATTCAGCTGGGATAAGTATTTCTTCTTTTGGGGGTGAGGGAGGGGAGAAATTTGCACTGAACCTGTCAGCCAGAATGTTGGCAATATCTGTGGGTTCAGTGTATTTTTTGTTGTTGTGAACTAACTCTGAGCATATCTGAGGGTTTCCGCCCAGGTTTCTAACATAGCTGAAGAAGGCTTTGTGGTTATCTTTAGTGTCCTTAGCGATTTTTCTCTCAAAGTTAGCCTTGGATGTTTTTATGAGAGAACGTAGTTTTCTGCTAGTGTTGATCAGAGATGTCTTCCCTTTATGGGATTTTGCTCTGTCATTCAGTACCTTCTTTCTTTTGTTATACAATTTGTTAATGGCTGAGGTCCACCAGACAGGACGCTTGCCTTTGGTGGAGAGGGACTTGGATTTATTTGGAATTGCATGATCCATGCATTCTTGGAGATGTCCATAGAAAGCATTTGTGAAGGATTCAAGGTTTAAGGTTTAAGGGTGCACACACTTATGTAACCAGCTTATTGTATGTTTTTCCCCTAACAGATTTGTTTGATTTTCAACTGAATTGTAAGCTTATAGGTCACATTAAAGGTGGGAAAACTTTTGAAATTATTTATTGTCGTCTCATTTTTTTATATCACAAAAACCTAGCATTTTAACAGGAGTGTGTACACTTTTTATATCCACTGTATAATGTTTGCAACTGGCAGTGTGTCAGTATGGTTTGTGATGTAAAATGCTTGCAACTCGGATTGTGTCAGTGTGGTTTGTTTTCATTTATATAATTGTATGACTGCCTATGTCATAACTGATGTTTTAATAAAGAAGTTTCCTGCTTTAAAAAAAGTGCAGGAATTGGATAATTTATATTACATTGCTTAGGTTATATGATCTAAAGCAATATATATGAAGTATGTTTGCAATTGTGAACTTGTTAATACAGTTTGATTACTTTTATATAAATGTAAATCTGCCTATGTCACAAGTGATAATTCAATAAAGGTGTTCAAAAAGTAACAGTAAATGTTCTACTGCTAAAAGCAGTACTGCTACGGCTTTTGGCAGTAGAACATTTGCTACTGTATTTTTCTTTTCTTTAACTCGTAGACATGGCTTGTAAAGTGTGACGCCATTTTCTTGTCAGTGCTGATCATACACAGTCTGACTGAGTTTCAGAAGATGCCACTGTAAACGTCTTGTTTCCTCTGTGGTGAAGTAATCAGATTTCACAGTGGTAAAGAATTCGACTAAGGGGAATCTATTTTTAATCTACAATCTCTCCTTGATTCAGTGAGTAATAATACCACATATATTATGAAATTTGTCAGTACAATTTGTAGTACAAGGTCTTGCCCTATGTGATGATTGGTATTATTTTTAAAAGAGTGTTATCTCATTAACACCTACTTTGTTTGGAATGTCTCACCTCAAGCAGCCTACAAACAACTTGCATTCGTGACCATTTTCTGAAAAATAAAATTAAAAATATTGTGAAGAGTGCTAAAAGCTATTAAAGCTGTACAAATAGCATAGCATTCAGTAAGAAGTATTGTTTACAGTGATAATAGTCAGTGAACTCAGTCTTTTTATAAATACTACATATACAATAATATACTCAAACCCCAAGTTATATTCTTTGCTAAATTTTCGAAAAAAAATTCTCATACCTTGGAAACTGTACAATCTAAACAAATATTGTTAAAACATTTTTGTTTAATAGATACAAGCTTTCACATGACAACAAGAAATTTCTCTAATATTGCATGTTTATTGAGATATTTACAGATATATGAAAAATATAATTAGAAATATAAATAATAATGAATATAGGTTCATAAGTTGGTACTAGGCTATCGGCCCTAGGGCCTATACAAGCCTAGCCATAAAAATTCCCTAGCTATTTCTTCCCACACTATTTACTTCCCTGGACCCTTGTCTAGCAGGGCAACTGACGTGATCCCCGGGGTGAATTTCCTTTCTCCCATCCAATCGTCAAGGTTCCTTTTGAAGAGGGCCAAGGAGGCGCTCTGCTTGACATCTATGGGCAGTCTATTCCAGAGTATGGGGAGTCTCTGGGTCAGGAACCTATCCCTCCAGCATGTTTTGTTTATTGTGATGACAAGTTTAGATCCCTGGAGCATGTGGCTCTGAGGGATTGGGATTTCTTTAAGTGTAGCATGTCCAACAGCTCTGGGTTTGACATGGCCTTGTATGTTAAGCAGAGATCGCCTCTGGGTAGACAATATGTGACAGAGTATAGCTGGAGTTTTTTAAGGAGGTCAGCATAGGGCATCTGCTTTAGGCCTGTGATTCTTTTAGTGAGGTATTTCTGCGGCCTTTCCAGTTGTTGCAGATGTCTTGAGAGGTACATACCAAATGGGGCATTGTATTCTATAATGGGTCTAATGAGGGATGAGTACAGTGGGACAATGACCTCCTTTTTTCTGGATGAAAAGCCCCTAATGATGAGGTGTGCCACATAGAAGGATTTCCTGACTGTTGTGGCGATGTGGATATTGAAGGTGAAACCACTGTCCACTTGTGTCCCTAAGTCTCTTATCACACTTTCGGTGTTTCCTGTACTGTCACCTATGTGGTAATTCACGGGTACATGTTTTTTTCTCAAAGGAGATAACTATACATTTCTTGGCATTGAGCTTGAGCCCATTTTGATACCAATACATCAGACCTTCCTTATCCTGGCCAAGTGGAGATAGACGCATTTAATCAGGATCCTCTTCATTAATAACATTCTTAAATTTTAAATTGTCATCAAATGGCATTCACATAAGTACTTGAGTATGCCAAGTTTGTACTATACTGTCATTTGTTGCTATCCTTTCTGCTCTATCTCCCAGGCGAGAGTACGGTTGAAATCTTGGCACATCTTAACCAGGCTCTCTCAAGATGTAGAACTTACAATGCAAATATCAAAGATAGTTTTCTTAAACAACATCTAAGGTTTTACCTGATGTCATGTAACAGTTTGCAAGTCACTTAGTTTTTGAAATATTAAATCCATGTGGAAATGTTTTTAATTACTAACAAACAATTACTCACTTATCAGGTATAATGTGATATAACTGCACATTAAAAATGAATTTCCATGTCTCCCACTATGGCATATCACACCACACTCCTCAATAATATGTAGGGCTCTCAGCTATGAAAATATTAGAGATAGAAAAATGTGAATAATAAGTGACAAATAGTAATTAATTTCCCTACTGCATCCTAGATTAGCAATCTTAATGTTATTTTGTTAATAATTAATACTTATTTTGCTACTAATTAATAATTATTTGCATCATCTAATACTGCCTATTATTAGCTGGTAAGTTAAAGAAGTTAAACCCCAAAAAGGTCTGGCTGCCATAAACAGCTATTGATGTGCTGAATTCAATAAAAAAGCTGAAACATTCATGTCCACGGCTAGTGGGGGTTAGATTTATTAGCCTGAAAGTATCCATAAAGACTTAAAAAGTTAAAAGTCGTGGGCATTCAGAAGCCATGTAGCTGAAACACTTGATATCCTTAAGAGGTCATCTGTGTCAATTATGGCAAGTCACAACTCTGCTCCACATAAATTCTGGAGTTCATAGGTGTTCATCTGCATACCATTTCCTAGATATCAAGGCTACCACACACCAGATTGTCAACCCTACAAAATCAAGCCCAACAACTACTATCTTATCAAACACCTCCAGTCAAGTTGATTTTGCAGTTAATAAATAATTTGGGATTACTGAGTAGAAATTCAAAGAAGTCGTGGTAAGAGAAGGAACTAGCTAGGACAGAACATGTTAATATTGTAGTTAAGCGGTGGGGTATACAGCAGGTTAATATATAATTACATGTATGGTTGCCATTAGGCTTATATGTGATGTACAGAGAAGGGGTGAACAGTGTCACAAAACTATGTGTATGGCTGGGAGGATACAGTAAAACTATTTCTGTACTGGTGAATACTGGTTGTGGGAAAGAGAATTCTGAATGAAGAGAAATGTTTTCTGACATTACAAGCTGACATTTATCCTGGACTTATACAGGCACATTTATAGGTACAGTTTTAATTGTGTTTTAAATAAGTCTGCATTCTGAATGTATTTCAATGAGAGTGAGATGTGGTTTCTATAGTTTAGCTACACTATTTGAATATAGAGAGCACCTGCAGTATTAGATGATTGGTTATAGCGATTAGTGATTTTTCCTCTAGAATGTAAAATTGTATTGGGGAGTAGCATTTCATTAAGTTAAGGGCTGGGCAATTTTCTGGTTTATAGAGAAGCCTGCGGATTGCAGTTAGCTGACAAAGAGCTACGTGATGTGTTGTTACTAATTAACTTAATTCCCTGGATAGGCAGTGATGTTTTCTACTTTTATTGTTTTCAGCAACTTTGTTTTTTTTTTTTGTCATGACATTGCTCAAGATTGTGGAAATGCAAATTTGAAAATTCACAACTTGCCAGTATCCCTCTCCTTCCAGGAGGACTATACCAGACTATACCAATCAATCCAGGAGCACATTTGTGGATACCCAAGTCATCTAGTTTATGTTTAAAAAAATATAGTGAGTCATAATGATTAACATACAGGGGAAGTTTATTCCAGAGGTTTGGGAAACTTTAGGTCCCTAGTTTTAATATTGTTGGAAATATTGGAGTTGCAGAGAAACAGGACAGGGGGTCAAGGACAGTTGGATCTGTAATGGTACAGTAAGTGAGACAGAAATCTCTCTTCAAAAGTCGATAAGACACCGAATAAAGGGGTATACCTTCCAGCCTCTCTTGGTAGCTCAGTGACTATACGTCTCTGAGCATTACGATTAAAAAACAGAGAAACTAGTGGGCTTAAAACTTCATTGATGAGCTCAGTCACAATAATTCCCAAAAATCATGAAATAAAGGTAGTGTTCCAAAGCAACAAACCTTTATTCGTCACAATCAATCCTCAGTAACAAAAAACAGAAATATTTTACAATATTTTACAATGTTAAACATATCAGCTTTTATACAGTTAGCAGTACGGGTGGAAAATATACATATTGTTTCATTTTAAAGCCTGTTCAAAGCAAACAGTATAAACAGTGCTGTAAAAAGTGCATTTTAGAACAGCAAGTACCCACCCCCACACACTACTGCTGATTAGGTCAAACCAAATCCTAGTTAAGGAAAACACTACCTATTTGCAATACATATTCATATATATTTTTATTGATAAAAAATAAAAATTTATGTGTAGTATGTGTATAAATGTATATGTATATATGTTTAGTTACTTTAACCTCAATTCATCTTTGATTACATTTAATACACTCTTGCATCACACCAGAGATTTAAATGGTAAATTCAAAATACACATTTTTTCATGCTGCTATTACCATGAAGTATTGGTATAATTCCCTCCTTTAGCATGCTTATGCATACTCATGCACACACCTGCACACTTTTATACATTACTAGTTTACTTCATCCACTATTTTTTGTGTGTTTTTTTCTACTGGTTTTCAGTGAATAAACATGTTTTTTGGGCTTTAAACATGGAAACTCTCATAACAGTTTTTTTACTACAAAGCACTGACTTTTTCTGAACTATAAATAAAATATTTTTTTTTCTGAAATATTTTTTTCTACATTTTTTTCTGAGCTGTAAATTAGTTTTTATACACACAAATACGTACGAGTGTAGAATATGACCGGCCAAAAGCATGTGTTTAAGGAAATTGGGTATGTGACAATCTGCGTGCATGTACTTTGTACTGTGAACTCTGAGTAAACTGTGAATAGTGGAAAAGTACAGAAAAACAAGAGCTTGCTTAAAACCAGGAAATGTGCCTTTTATGGAAGTGCATCCGATTTTCTTCCTCCGCCTAGAGATGTAGTAATATGAACTGCTTTAAGCCTACGGGTAAACCATTGATTGGTTAATTGTTTTTATGTAATGACCTAATTGGTCCAATTGATATTTTTGTACTGTCAGCAGTATTAACAGTATGTAAGCTTATGCATTCTTTTGTTCTGGGAGTCTCCCTGGTGCTTTCCATGAGTCTCCCACACTTGTGTATTAAATACCACTGAAAGAGAGGAAAAGTTGTCTTGTCTTCTTTTAAGGTAAAAGTTAACATGAGATATTATTAGACAGATTTATTTATTTATTTATTTTATTTTATTTTATTTATTTGCAGTTGGTTTAACAGGATAGTCCATTGGGCCAAGAAGAACCTGTTTTCAATGGAGTCCTGGGGAGAAAAGCTCCAAAAAACAAACAAAATTACAAAGTTTTTGGTTACAGTAAGTAACAGAAATATTAGTAAAAAGAAAAATAAAATGACTATCATATTGTTGGTATCACTAACTATAGAAGTACAAGTAAAACAATGCATTATAAAGATGCAATTTCTGAGACAAAAAGTCAAAGTTGTGAATTTCGAGTAGATATTTACAAATGGATTGGTTCCTACTAAACCAATGTAAAAGACAGGAGATTGAGGTACCTGAGATGTCAGAGGTGTAGAGAGGAGAAGAAATTATGTGGGGTGGGAGCAAGAACATTCCCACTGAGATATAAGGTGTGAGTGAAGTGAGTTTTTAAAGGAGGAGAGGTTTGTGGTGGTACGGATAAATGGTGGTAGTGAGTTCCATTGATGTGCAAGGGCAAAGGACAGGAGATTTTTGCCTGGGGATGGGTAGGTTTATACAGTTCTATTATGTTTTGATTGTTAGATCTTAAGAGTCTTTCAGGGAGGTGCATTTTAAAGGTTGAGGATAGGGTGGGACAGAGGGAGGGGCTGAAAATGAGTTTGTGTGCATGAATAAGTTGACTATAGGTGAGATAATTGGGCAGTTCTAACGAATTTAATTTGTGAAGGGCTACACAGTGATGGGTAGAAGACTTGTAGTTTGTGGCAAATTTGGCAATTTTATTATAGCAAGAGGGGAGTTTTGTCTTAAGAGAGGATTGTAGGTTTGTTAGTAGTGCAGCACCATAAAGAAGAGAGGGGATGACTAATGTGGTAGAGAGAATGAACTTAGTAGAAGGAGTGAGGTAGTGATTGCGGCGGTAGAGCATACCAAGTTTCTTGTGGGTTTTTTATATTTATTTGTAGGTGGGAATTGAATTTGAGCTGGTTATCAATATGGACACCTAGTAGTTTGGCCTCAGATACTAATTCAAGAGATGTGTTGTTCTGGCTTTTGATGGAGAATGAGTTTTTATCTATATTAGATGTTTTAGAAGGGAAAAATACCATTAGTTTAGTTTTTGAGGCATTTAGTGATAGGTGATTGTCTAACATCCATTGTTCAGTGGTTTATGAGTGTAGGGATGGAGGTGGAAAAACAGATTATAGTTGAATCATCAGCGTATTGGATAAGTTTAGTGTTGGGGATTGAGCGGTGGAAATCATTTATTAATATATTGAAGAGGAGGGGACCCAGTATGGAACCCTGTGGGACACCAGTGGGGGTGCTGAGGAAGGAGGAGGTGGCTTTTTTCCATTTGACTGCTTGCTGTCTATTTGAAAGGTAACTGTTAAACCAACTGAGAGAGGAAAGGGATAGGTTTAGATTAGAGGGTTTAGCTAGGAGAATGTTGTGAGGTATGGTATTGAAGGCCTTACAGAGGTCAAGTAGGAGGGCGGATACAGTACAACCAGAGTCACGGGCTTTGTTGACTATTTCCAGAAAGGAAAGAAGGGCAGTGGTAGTGCTGTGGCCGGGTCTGAATCCATGTTGTGTGGAAGTTAGTAAGTGATTGTCTATAAGATAAGGTAGAAGTTGTAGATGGATACATTTTTCAAGTAGTTTAGAGATGGGAAATAGAATGGCGATAGTGCAGACATTTGTGATATTATTATTGTTGCTCCCTTTATGCAGGGGTATGATAGTTGGGGAACGTAACCTTCTTGAATTGAGCGGTTGATTAATATACAGATGGGAAAGGCAATGACGTCAGCAGCTATGGTTAGAAAGTAAGAGGGAGTGTTATGGGGGCATTAGAGCATGGTTTTAGTTTTTGGAGAAGTTTTTTTATGATAGCTATGGGTATAGGTTTTATAGAGAAAGGAAGGAGTTGAGAGGTGAAGGTATTTGTGGGTGATGATGAAGGAGAGGCCTGGGGAGGGGATGTAGAAGTGGGCAGTGTAGTGTTGTTAGAGAAAGACGAGGTTAGTTAGGTAACTGAGTCGATGAAAAAAGAGTTAAATTGGGTGTTCTAGTGAGATGAATTTTATAGTTAGATAGCTGTGTGTTTTTCTTGTTAACAGTCTAGTTAACTCTTTTTACTTATCTACCTATGTATATGATTTTAGCTATCGTCGCAATTCCTGATGTAGGCTTTATTGCATTAATTAGCCGAAAGAGATTTTAGTTAAAAGTCAGTCTTTTAATGTGTATGTTATCCTTTTCTTAATACCTGATTTGGGAATGTGGGTTGCGAATAGATAGGTAGTGTGTTCCTTAATACCTCTCAAGTGTACCTCATTATGAGGAACATTCCTCATTTGGGGTCTTAAAAAGTTCACGCTTCTCAAAGTTCTTCATTAAAAGGGTCTGTCACACATTCAGTGTTAGCACATTTTTTAATGGCTATCCATGGTAAATAGAAATGAATTGTATTAATTAATTGAAAGAATTAATCCAAAAGTAAAAATATCACATTTTAACCATCCTATCATATGAGCTTCCCAACTGACGTTATTAGTAAGATCTTAGTAAGTGTTCCGTATTTGCCCATTTGTTCCACATTATGAGAGCTATTGTTCCTCATTTTGTAGATGGAAGGTTGAGATCTACGTATAATTAGTAGGATTTAGTTTGACCTAATCAGTAGCAGTGTGTGGGGGTGGGTACTTGCTGTTCTAAAATGCACTTTTTACGGCCCTGTTTTTATTGTTTGCCTTGAATAGGCTGGTTTAAAATTAAACAATATTCCACACCTACTTCTAAGTGTATAAAAGGTGATATGTTTAACATTGCAAAATATTTCTGATTTTTGTTACTGAAGATCTCTTGTCTGTGATGAATAAAGGCTTGTTGCTTTGGAACATTACCTGGTTTTCATGATTTTTAGGAATTATTGAGACTGAGCTCATCAACAAAGTTTTAAGACCACTAGTTTCTCTGTTTTTTATTTTTTCCTCAATACTTGTGGTGGTGAGGCTGTAACTAGACAGATTCCTATGTTTATTTATTTTTTATATTTGTGATCATTATGATTACCAACCTTTGGGATCTCTGTAATTGTGGACCTCTTCAAATTCAACACATCAAATGCAGATAGTGTCACAAGAAAAGGTAAACGTTTAATTTCATATTGATATCATCATGTGACTGAATGCCATTTCCAATTCACAATGCTTTGCACAAGCAGCACACAGCATGTATCCCTCCCAATCTCTATTTATGGGAATATCTGCTCTTGAATACAGCAGGCATGCTAATATCTGTATTGTATGCATGCATATGCATGCATGTTTGTTTGAATACAATTTCCCCAGTCACACTATTTTTCACTAGCAATAGATTATATCCTGGACCTAGGCTCTCCCTGTTGTCCTGTCTGTAAATGAGAGACAGGGATATGCTTTTTGTTGTGATTGCACTTGTTTCACATGGTGACAGGCTTTTTGTTATTCACTTCCCCATGGGGTTTTCTGCGTCTTTCTTGCACATATTAAGTTGGATTTAAGGCTGAATGGAGATCTGGCAGATACAGTATGTGATTAACTATTTGATTTTAAAATCATTCCCCAAAAATGAGCTCTTCACTTCTTGCTCTACATTTTGCATTTAAATGTGTAAACTTCTCAAGCTAAATAAGATGCTATACTGAATTTTAAAACCTTATTTAGAAATAATTTGTGAGATCCTAAATGGAAATTCTTTTTTGTTTCTGCAGTGTAGCATCATTCTTGTGTCAGGACAGACATTTCTGAGAGCATAACTGTATATTTTTGTAAAAGGTTTAGGGGAACTTCATCCTGTTCTACTACACTCCATAGAAATGAAAATAAAGAGTGCTAGTTTTTGCATTGTTAACTTTAGTTTTGGCATGTAACAAATAACCCTTTATAGACATTGCAGTACATATTTTCCTTGTGTAATGAATTACAATAATTTTCTTTGCTGAGATTTTACAAAAGTATGTTGAAACAAAATCTTGATTTTTTCCCACTTTCTGAAAGTTAAAAAAGTTCAGTTACAGATTTGCTGTTCTGAACTGTTTGGAAGTTTCTAGACGGCCAGTGCTTGCTTGGGTTAAAGGGAAGTCTCTGTGTTCACCAGTGGGAGTGGTTAACACTGAACAGCCTCCCTGTCCCTGGAGGAGTGGTTACTACCTAGAAGCTGTAGTTTTATTGGCCATTTTGGGTCAATTCTAAACTCCTTGATCTGTCTCTCTTAAAACCCAGCTGCCTCGTGGTTTTGGCATCTTTTCAGGCTTGCTAGTTGTTGCTGAAGCACCTACCAAGGGGAGAAAATGCTGAGAGAAGAAAAGGAGCCACTTTTGTGATTTTAAGTATTTTCTTCTGATTTTTTGTTGTTTTACTGCTTTGCCGCCTACTTTTTGGCATTTTCCGGCTTGCTAAAGTTTATATCTGTAACAGTAACAGTACTTGGAACACATCTAGAGCCTGTTTACTGCATTTCCTGTGTTGCACTTAATTTAAAATCGTTTTTTTCTCTAAAAACTGCATTTTACCTAATTTTGGCCTAGCACTCAAGTGTGGGGTCATTTATTGCACTGTTGTGATTATTTTGCTGCTTGTGTATCTCTGCTACCTTTAAGCTACAACAAAAAGAAAAAATACAAAAAAAATCTTGCTTTTTTCCCACTTTCTGAAAGTTAAGAAAGTTCAGTTACAGATTTGCTGTTCTGAACTGTTTGGAAGTTTCTAGAAGGCCATTGCTTGCTTGGGCTAAAGGGAAGTCTCTCTGTGTTCACCAGTGGGAGTGGTTAACAATGAACAGCCTGCCTGTCCCTGGAGGAGTGGTTACTACCTAGAAGCTGTAGTTTTATTGGCCATTTTGGGTCAATTCTAAACTCCTTGATCTGTCTCTCTTAAAACCTGGCTGCCTCGTGGTTTTGGCGTATTTTTCAGGCTTGCTAGTTGTTGCTGAAGCACCTACCAAGGGGAGAAAATGCTGAGAGAAGAAAGGGATCCACTTTTGTGATTTTAAGTATTTTCTTCTGCTTTTTTGTTAAGTTTTACTGCTTTGCCGCCTATTTTTTGGCATTTTCCGGCTTGCTAAAGTTTATATCTGTAACAGTAACAGTACTTGGAACACATCTAGAGCCTGTTTACTGCATTTCCTGTGTTGCACTTAATTTAAAATTGTTTTTTTCTCTAAAAACTGCATTTTACCTGATTTTGGCCTAGCACTCAAGTGTGTGGTCATTTATTAGGTTCATAGGTTCATAGGTTAGTACTAAGCTAACTGCCCTTGTGAGCCATTTTAAGCCTAGCCAACTATCCCTTGTGAGACTCAAACCCTGTACTGTTTGTGTTTTGTAACAACACCTTAACCATTAGGCCACCCTCCCAACCCAAAAAATAAACTGCCTCTGCAAGGCTCAAACTCAGGACCCTCTACACTATAGTCACAAGTCACAAGTCACTAACCAATAAGTAATTGCACTGTTGTGATTATTTTGCTGTTTGTGTATCTCTGCTACCTTTAAACTACAACAAAAAGAAAAAAAAAATCTTGCTTTTTTCCCACTTTCTGAAAGTTAAGAAAGTTCAGTTACAGATTTGCTGTTCTGAACTGTTTGGAAGTTTCTAGAAGGCCAGTGCTTGCTTGGGCTAAAGGGAAGTCTCTGTGTTCACCAGTGGGAGTGGTTAACACTGAACAGCCTGCATGTCCCTGGAGGAGTGGTTACTACCAAGAAGCTGTAGTTTTATTGGCCATTTTGGGTCAATAATAAACTCCTTGATCTCTCTCTCTCTTAAAACCCTACAACTCTCTTTTTGCGCGGTTTTGCGCACTGAGCAGCGTCGGGCAGCGCCGCCTAAACAGGTTTAAAGTATTCAAGGCTCCACAAAGTCTGCTCTTCACTTTTTCCCTTAGAACTGTTCAAACTCTCAAAGTAATCACTCTATTCTCTTTCTAAAGCCTTGCACTTGCTCAGCTCTTATAAGGAAACACTAACTAACTAAAGCACTACACCCTCCTTGACTTCTCATAAGTATTAGGCTCCCGATTGGTCCTTCCTGATCAGTTGAAAAATCAGTTCCCTTCCCTAATCTGATCAGTAAAAAACAGTTCCCTATACTAATCTGGTATGTCCAATGGTCAGTTTCAAGGTTACTCTCCAGTCCAGCTGGTGAATCTGGGAATTTAGAGGCAATGTTACAATTGCCTTATGTACACAGACAACCCTCTCCTCCTTCCAACAAACTCTAATACATGTGAGAGATGCAGTTATACAGCCAAACTGGAGGCAGAGCTCTCTCAACCCAAGACTGGCACAGTCAGTCAGGAGGAAAAGGTAACCACCCACACCACAAATCCAGTCTCACACAGACCTATTGCATCTGCATACTCAACACATAAACACACAAAAACATACTCAGAGGCTCTAAATAAAAATCTGCCTAAACAGCAAAGACCTCCTAAGCAGATATCCAAGCAACAGCCACCCCTCAACAATACCCACGAATCACATATCTCACAAAATCAGTGTGTCTCACAGTCACAGCCCTTAAGGCCAAACAACACACCAAATATATAGGGGACTCTCTTGTCTGGCACACTGACGTCCCGCTCACCAGACTGAACAAGGAGAAGGTCACTGTAAGCTGCCTGTCGGGTGCCAGGATCCGCCACATAACACAAGCACTCAGGTCACTCCAAAGCAAGTACAAGTATGACTCTGTCATTGTCCATGCTGGTGTGAATGACCTGAGACGTACCTCCCTGGACTACATTAAAAGAGACATAGAGGAGCTCTCTGACCATGTAGCCCAGGCTGGTATGACCCTGACCTTGAGTAGCATCATGCCCTCACCAAGAATGATGCCACAGTATAATGACAAAATGATCAGTTTCAATAATTGGCTAAAGTATTGGTGTCATTCAAAGGGGATCCAGTGTCTGTCAGCCTGGGATGACATGCTCGACAAGCCACGTTGCTTCGCTAGGGACGGCTTGCACCTGTCACCCTTAGACTTTCGTATACTGGCCAAGGCTCTTGCCACCCCATTGTGCGCCTTTTTTAGGCAAGGCTCAAAGGACAAACCCATCTCCATAGACAACCCAAGGATAAAAAAACTAAAGGTAATACTACTCAATGCCAGAAGTCTAAACCTCAAGATGCCTGCACTCGAGGCTCTCCTCAGTATGGAGAAAATCGATGTCTGTGCAGTAACAGAAACCTGGTTCAAGGCTCCTGAGAGCACCCCAGCACTACCAGGTTATAACTCATACCATGCGTTTTGGCCCCAAAACTCGGACTGAAGCACAAAAGGAGGGGGAGTATCTATATTCATCAAAGATACCTACACCTCCAGGTTAGTGGCACTGCACAAAGCATCAGAAACCATCCATGTGCAACTAACAGCGGGCAAAACTGCCTTTCAGTTTGTAGCCTGCTACAGAACACCCAGCCTATTACAGGAACCCCACTTGGCATTCCTGAGAACACTGGAGAATTTGAAAGTCTCTCCAAACACTATGTTACTGGGTGACTTCAACTACCCAAGCATTGACTGGGAAAACTACTCAAGCCCAAACACCCTCGCCCAACGGTTCCTTGAATTTATAAACTCTAACGCAATGGAACAACTGGTTACCACTCCCACAAGAGGGAACAACATATTGGACCTGGTCATCACCAACATAGAGACTCTATGTTCCACAACAGAGGTAAACCCCTCATTGGTAAGATCAGACCATAAACAAATTTCCCTGGACATCCATATCCCGTCCCCACCCCCAGCCAAGGAAATCACTGTAAAGAATTTCTCAAAAGCCAACTTTGCACTTCTCAAGACTGAGGTGGAATCCTTCAAAGCCCCTGGGCCAGAGGATAATACAGCCCAATCCGCAGAATCCTTTACAAATGCATTCTATGAGCACCTGCAGGAATGCATGGATCGTGCTATCCCAAATAAAACCAAGACTCACTCCTCCAAAAACAGGAGACCGGTCTGGTGGACCCCGGCCATAAATAAGCTATACAACAGAAGGAGGAAGCTACTACATGACAGAGCAAAATCCCAAAAAGGGAAGGCATCTCTGATCAGTATTAGCAAGAAAATTTGATCCCTCATAAAATCATCAAAGGCCAGCTTCGAAAGAAAAATTGCCCTAGACACTAAAGATAATCACAAGGCCTTCTTTAGTTATGTCGGGAACATGGGAGGAAACTCCCAGATATGCTCTGAATTGTTGCATAATGGTACAAAATATACCGAACCTACAGACATACCCAACATCCTGGCAGACAGATTCAGCGCAAACTTCTCCTCCCCTTCCCCCCCAAAGCAGCAAATGCCTATCTCAACTGAATGTAACCTCCCTGACATCACAGATGCACAGGTGAAAGCTGCCCTTTCGAAAGCAAAAAACACAGCATCTATGGGACTGGACGGTGTCTCAAGCTGTGTCTTACACAAGCTCCAAGAAGAACTGAACCCTCACATTAAGTCACTGTTCAAACCTAGCCTTACTACAGGATATGTACCCAAAGAATGGTGTACAGCTACAGTGGTCCCACTCAACAAAGGTGGTGCCACAACGGACCTTGGAAACTATCGCCCCATAAGCCTGACTAGTCTGGTCTGTAAAGCTATGGAGCGTATTATCATGGAACTCATAAACAAAGACATTGGGAACCTCCAGACACTGGATCCTACCCAATTCGGCTTTGATAAGGGCAGATCTTTCCTCTTAAACCTAGTTGATTTCTTTGAAACAGTTACCAAAGCCATAGATGAGGGCAAGGTAGTCCACACAGCCTACCTGGACCTCGCAAAAGCCTTTGACACAATACCCCACTCGGGTATCATAAATAAGTTTACCAGCTTAAATATCAACCCCTATATCATAAGATGGGTTGCAAACTAGCTCAGAGATAGAACCCACATGGTCAGAATCGCAGGTGCCATGTCCGAATCCAAACCAGTTACAAGTGGCATCCCACAGGGCTCAGTTCTGGGACCTCTCTTGTTTGGTATATACTTCTCTGAGGTTCAGGCTAACACGAGGGGGATTATGGCTGACAAAGTTCACAGATGACTGCAAACTGGGGGCCATAATCGAATCTCCAGCTGACACAAGCATCCTCCAAAAGGGTCTCACAGAGACGGATGCTTGGTGCCAAAGCCACGGCCTCAAGCTAAATGCTAAAAAGTGCATAGTCATCCCCTTTGGGAAAAACAAGGTGCCCACAAATTACCACATAGGTGGTAATCCATTAAGTACGGAAGAAGTAATTAGAGATTTGGGGACCAACGTAGATAGTAATCTCTCCTTTGATAATCACATTGCCAAAGTGGTTAGAAAGACCTTCTATATAGCCCTCCTTATCACGAAAAGGTTCGCATCTAGATCAAGAGAGGTCATTGTGCCCCTCTACTCGTCACTCATCAGGCCCATAATTGAATACAATGCCCCTTTTGGGATGTACCTTACCTGGCACCTTCAGCAACTGGAGAGACCCCAAAAGTACCTCACCAAGAGGATCATGGGCTACAAACAGATGTCCTATGCAGGTCGACTAAAGAAACTCCAGCTTTACTCAGTTGCTTACTGCCTACTCAGAGGCGATCTATGCCTGATGTACAAAGCCATGTCAAACCCAGAATTAATGGACATACTCCACCTCAAAAAATCCAAGTCCCTTAGAGCTAGATGCTCCAGGGACCTAAACCTTAGCACAAAAGTAAATAGGACATGCTGGAGGGACAGATTCATTTCCCAGAGGCTCCCCTCACTCTGAAATAGAACCCCAATTCATGTTAGACATAGCCCCTCGCTGACCCTCTTCAAGCGAAATCTGGACGCGTGGATGGGAAATTGCAAATTCACCCCTGGGATCTCTTCTGTGTCCCTGCTAGACAGAGGCACAGTAAACTAATCTTAAAAGGGTACCTTCTGTGACCTACTTTACAGAGACACAGTAGGCTAATCTAATAGGGAGGCGGAAGCCAAATACACTCTGGCTAGGCTTATAAATGCCCTAGGGCAGATAGCCTAGCATCTACCTATGAACCTATATCTGTGGTAAGCCTAGTGTGATCACTATTTAATTAGTTTTCTAAGCTGTAATTTGAAGGCTTTGTACTATTTATGGGGTTTCTAGCTTTTATATAGGTTTAGTGGATACAACAAACTTTTTATGCTTTCCTTGTTTTGTTTAAGATATGTATGTTAAGACAGTTGGTCACCAAACATTCCCATATCTACTGATAAAGACAAATGTGTAAAGAATGCCTGATTGCTGAATGTGTTGAAGCGAAGTTTCAGGCATTGAAACACTGCTTTATAACAGTGCTTTTAATGATTTTCTGTTGAAATGGACTGATAATTGTAAATAATACAGTTTGTAGTGCTGCCTACTACCCTGCATCTGTGTAATTATATATATATATATATATATATATATATATATATATATATATATATATATGGGGTCTGGGAGGTAAAGTCTCTTGTCAGGACACTTTTTTTGTCTTTAATCTTTTTCAGATTTGTGTACACCTTGTTTTGTTGTCTTTGTCATTTTGTTGTTTGGAATTTTGTAAAAAGCAAGCAATGTCTTTTGGCTTCTCGCATTAGGGGTTGCCATAGTGGATCACCAGTCCACAGACTGACTTTCGATGGAGTTTTTGTGGTGTCAGGTTGCCAGCCCGGTGCCCAACCTTCACAGAAGGCACAAGCACCTACTTTAAAACTCACTCGACCACATGGAGGACATGCAGACTCTGCACAGAAGGCGCTCCAGCCAAGAAACAAACTAGAGAACCTCTATGAGGAGACAAAGCTAAGCACTGCGGCTGACCAGTGTTTGGAATTCTGTACGCACTCAAAATGCTTCCTTTTTACATTTCAGTGCCTTTGCTGGTTATAATCCAATTTCCGTAGTATTTCACAGAATATGTATCTGTTTAACAATGAATCTGTGAGATACTGATGGATAAGACGTGATGATACTTATTTGATGCTTTTAGTATTCTTTTGATGTGGAGCTTATGAAGTAAGCTACATGCATGGGAGGCAGAAAGAACATTTTGCTGTCATATGGAGAGTTGTTTTTAATGAGGTAATGTACAGATGTCAATATAGCCAGAGCAAAGGACAGCAGAGGAAGGGAATGATTACTGATTTTCATTTGGATATCTATAACACGAGATGTTTTACTAATGTGGAATGAAGCAGAATGACTACTGGAGGGCAACAATTGGATAGGCTTGTATTTGTAAGTTGCAGTTCATCACCGCTATCAAAGTGAAACTCCAGCAGAGCTTGAAAGTTCCCACATTTTGCTGCTGTATCATTCCCTTCCTCTTGAATGTGCATTGCACATTAAAGAATAAGTAAGTAAAACTATGACTATGACTGTGGTGAGCACACCTGAATTAGAAAATGGACATGTCCTAGGCATAACGCTGTGGAGGGTGAAGAGGAAGGTTATAAGTAAAGAAAAGGGTGGCTAACAATCTTTCTGCCTGTTTTTTCAATAGAACAGTGTAGGCATTATTGGAATTCATTTAACAACTGCAATACTGGACTACTTTTTGCTCAGATCAAAACAAATGAATTTGTCAAAGATCACAAATACCAAGATCACGCAGTACTTCCAGCCATCAAGGAAAGTTCTGAGAAAGTATGTAGAGTATAGTTCTCAACCAATCAGGGACAAATCCAAAAATAATCAGGGATTGTCAGGGACACTTAAAATATTAGTTCTATTAACTTGAGAAATTGACAGAACAACATAATGTGAATATATTGTTTCTGCAGTAAAAGAAGTCTCTACCTCTAATCATTGTCATTATTAAGTATAATTCACCACATATTCTCCCAAAGTCACTAATTTTAGGAGTGATTAAGAGGGACAGAGTTGAAGCTGGAATCAAAAATCAGGGATGTCCCTTAAAATCAGGGACAATTGAGAGGTGTCAAGAGTTTTATACACATCTGTAAGTCGTTAACCAGAATAGGTAACAACCACCACATAAACAAATGATAGACAGTGATTCACTGTGTAAATTTCTGAGCTAGTTGTCTACTGCTACCTTCAGATTTTGTATTCATGGATTAAATGTCAGAGTAATAAACTTAGTATGCATTTACAACTACAGACTGAAATTTTAAGTCATAAATGTTATACATCAAATTGTACATTGATTCAGTGGGGTGCTTAGCTTAATAATGCTGCTGGGTCTTAAATACTACAGTCAATTTTGCTGATGCAACCCTTTTCTGGAATGCTTTACACCGCTGCCTACAGGCTAAAGGGGAATGTAGCGACTTTAAGGTATCAGAAAAAATGGGTGTATACATTCTGCATAACTTACATCTCTCGATTCTGTCAGATGTTTCTCAGAAGTAAGTCAATGGAGTGAGCAACAAGAAGCTTGTCTATAGCTCTGTCTATAGCAACCAATGTGCAATGACAATGATCCTGCAGAAAGACCACAACCAGAATAGTCAAACAGTGTCCTTGTATCTACATATATACCTAGGATTTGTCAATATGATTTTGCAAGTTATTTAAGCAGCAAGGTGACAAATCAAGAAAAACTTAAAGTACTGACAGCTGACTATTCCAGCAGAAACTGTAGAAAGTTGCCGGCAACCACATTTGGTAAACAGAAACATTAACTTTCAGCCACCTGGATTGCAACTTACCCTGGACTGGTATACAGTGCCTCACCTGGTGCAGCATTCTGCCTGCCTTGCATGCTGTTTGACACCACTACTACAAACTGAAAGAGATGAACTTACAACAACGGGATACAAGCACTGGAGAAAGGCAATGCTTACTTTTGATGCAAACTTTTTTTAATAAACTGCATGGTACAAATCCTAAGGATGGTGGAGAAGGCCATGAAATTCATGCTTCCTGTGCTATAAAAGCGGACAATTTCAAGAGAGTTATGCTACATGGAGATGAAAGTACTGTGGTTAGGTGCAATACAGACTAGGAGAAAGGAGGAGGAAGAACCTTATCATTCTATCACAAAAAAAAAACATTTTATGTGGGATTCAAAACCCTCGTCTTCAAGGACACAAGGATGATGCGAAATACCTGAAAGATAAAACAGTAAAAGCATTGCATGAGTTCTGCCTTGACAGTGGAGATGACATCCTGAGACAGCACTTTGATTCTGCAAATAAAAATGCTACTTACAGATCCAAGACTATCTAGAATGATATAATGTCTGTCAATGGAGACATCAAGAAGGCTAGTGGATGGTACTGTGTAATGGTGGATGAAGTCCATGATATAAGCAATAAGGAGCTGCTGGTTTTTGCTCTCCATTTTATTGAGGAGAACATTATACATGAAGATTTTGTTACATACACTGACATCAGTAGTTACACTACAGGTGACAGAATTTGCAGAAAAATCTTGCTACAACTTGAAAAACTAAATTTGGATCCATGTAAGATGAGGAGTCAGTCTTCTGATGGGGCTGGCTATATGAGTGAGAAATGCAAAGGTGCAGAACCAAGGACTGAAACACAGTATCCAAAGGCCTGGTTGCTTTGGTGCAGATCCCATCAGCTAAACAGATGCATAGTAGCAGCTTATGAGAATGTGATGGGAGCAGCAGATGAGACTATGCAAATCTTTGAATACTCTCCAAAGAGAGAAGCTACACTAAAAGAAGAGATTGCACATTATGATGTTAGCATTTTAAACTATGGAGTTTTGGCCACACCAAATAGATTAAATGACATGATGTCACTGAAGTCTTTATTTCCTTGCACCAAGCAATTGTCTCTACCTTAGAATATGTTGATCAGCAGTCTAGCCAATGTAAAGACATTCCACAAGCATATGGCATGGTAAAGATCATCACACATTTTGAATGTATTGCACATATTGTTATCTCAGCAAAATGCCATCATTATTTGTGAGCCTTGAGTACTTCACTGCAAGGATCAGTCCTGGATGTGGTCACGATCTACTCTGTAAAGATGCTTGAGAGAATATTGAACATCATTCCATGTGGTACCAGGAAGCCATGACAATTGCATCAAAAATAGGAGTCTTGCCAAGTAAACCCAGAAAAGCAGCAAGGCAGACACACAGAAGCAATGTAGTTACAGAAAATCACAAAGAGTATTTCCGTAGGGTTGTGACCATTCCTTTTGTGGACCAGCTTCATTTCAGAAGTTGATGACAGGTTTTCCCAGCTGCACTTGCCCTACAACTCATCCCCAGAATAATGATGCAGGAGCAGCATAATGTTAATATTAGAGCATTGGACCTGAGCTTCTTCTGGGATGACCTGCCTCAGCCTGATGGCTTGCAAGGAGAACTGCAGACTTGGCACATTAAGTGAAGGCATTCTGATGTTCTTCTAGACAACATTATTGATTCCTTTAAAACTTGTGACCCATGTCTGTTTCCAAATGTAAGTACAGTTCTAAATATTTGTGGGACATTCCCCATCATAAGCTGTGAATGTGAAAGAGCAGTCAGCAGACTTGGTCTCATCAAGACACATGTACATTCAACTGTGACTGAAGACAAGCTGATTGATTTGGCAGTGATATATGCACAGAGTGGCAGAATTCTAGCAGCTGAAGACATTGTGCATGAATTTGGTAAGAGGCATCCAAGAAGACTTGAACTGCCTCATACTATGAATTGCAATGTTGACTAGGAGAGGACATGAACCAGAGCTACAATGGAGTTGTGAGTTGGTTTAAAGTACAAAATAACTAGGTTCACAGCTCACAAAGTCTGCAGTTTCCTTGATTCCACATTCTACAAATGAGGACGTTGACATATTCTGACTTTGGGTTTACACTGTATAAACAGCAACTGTGGTGTGGTGTGACTTTGGGGCCACAACTTACAAACTGAGACTTCTGATTTACTAAGACATTGGGTCCATAAGCTCAAGACAATTACTTTGGTGTGCACTGACTTTGGGTCTACACCTCCCAGATGCAAGTAATGAACTGAATATGTGCAGAAATTTTGAGTTGAGTTATGCCTAACTAGGATCCTATTTTCCTCTTGAATTCCATGTCTCCCTTTAATTTCCTGCTTTGTTTTGCTATACTAAAAACAAAATTAATTCTTTACAGCATCTAGCAACATTTCTGTTCATATTATCATTAATGCAATAAGCTTCCTGTTTACTGATTTTGTTTATAAAAGTATTCTACTTAATTCCATTTCTGAACAAGAGAGAAAAATGATGTGAAGTTCCATTACAACTAGGATGTGTATGTCCCCTTTTCCCATAATGCATTACATGTTTCCCTATCATTTCCTCCTTGTCAGGTTAGATTTTAAGTTCTTAATTCTCCACAGTTTTTGTTCATAGCTGAATTTGTGGAATACGTTTGCTGTTTTTTCTGGAAATCAGTGGTCAGCTTAAAGGACAACAATGGGATTCTGTTATTAAATGCTCAACTCTTGTCTTTTTTCTCCCTATCTACTGTCCCTGCTATGAATAGACAACAACAGAGCATTTAAAATATTTTTAAATCGACTTTCTCTCCACTAGAACAGTTCCTTACTGTACTGTGGTAGTTTCACTTTCAAAAACCTTTCATCCCGCCCTGGAAAAGCTTGCATCAGTCTCCAATTCATTGATGTCATCAAGGCCACTGAATACAGGTAGTTTTCTAGCCAATATCCCCCCCAAACTGACATCATTACGATTGTCCTAAAAACCCACCCATGCTGTGATGTCACAGCTCCCTGGTCCTTCCCCTACCCATACAGAAAGTAAAGGCTAGAACAAGGAAACAGTACCTGAGTCAAGTCTCCTGCTGTGAGCTGTCAATCACAGCAGGTAACAGCTGAAAATACCCTTAGCACTTTGACAGCTAGGTGTGAAGGGGATGGGAGATGAGTCAAAGTAGTACAATTCAAGCTTCACAAAAGACTGCAGTTTAGCCATTCTAAAAGCAGCAGCAGTAAAAAGCACTTTGAAAGTCTGTTCTGTGGCATTTGCACTACTTGTGTTTTAAGAAGTCATTGAACGGCAAGAAGTGTTACTTAAAACTAATTGACTGTAAAATCAGTGTAGTGATAGGAGCCTTAGGAAGAAAGAGGCCTGTGTGATGCATTTTTATAGACAAGCACTGCATTGTGAGTGAGATACCTAGAGGCAGACTAAACAATATGAATTATTTCAAGATGCCAGACCCCATGTGGTCAGACTCAGGCATCACGTATAAAAATATTTAAAAAACTGCAAATAGTTCCAGAGTGGTGTTAAAATGCAGGAAACACTAAACCATAATGAAATAAACATATTTTTTAAGTCTGTGGTTGTGGTTCTCTTTTACCTCTAAGAATCAAAAGAAAAAGAGGACTGCAATTTCCTTTAACCTAGTATGTGCATACTGTTGGTATTCAGCTGACAACGGTTCCCCCATTCATATCTGTTTCTGCCACTGTTCCTACAATGCCACAACCCACTAACAATGGTTTCTGCACTATTTCTCATACACTGAAAAAGTACAATCCATTTAGGGTGAAGTATTGATAGCAGGGAATCTCAGACATACAGAACACAACTCTGTTTATGGTGCCATATGAATGTGAATGGAGACATTTTCACCTCTCTTCACCCCTCATTAAGGTGAGAGGAGACGTTTCACCTCCTTTCACACCTACTGTGAAATCCTCTTTGCTACTGAAAAGTTTGAGATTAATGAACTCTTAGAAGACAGCAAAGAATGATGAAATCAAGGCTGTAGCAAAAAATAATTTACTATAACTTTCATTATTATACCTTACAAATGTAACGTGTTAGTCAAAATGCAGATAAAAACATCAGTTATAAGAGCAGTGATTTTTCTGTAAATCATGAGATGAAAAAAATGGTAAATAAAATGTTGAAATATCACTGGATATCAACAGTGTATATACACAGTGAATCAGATAACAAGATGCACACTGATTATATAGTCATTATTGGTCTAAACTGCAGAGCGATCAAAATTAAGAGGGTCCATGCCATAACATTTATATTTCAATTTAGCAGAAAGTACACATGGCAAAGAAACTAATGTTCAACAACAACACTAGCAAAGGGTGAAGCACTAAGAGTAGAGTGAGTGGACAGTAGGGAAAAAGTGGAAACTTTTATAGTAGTTACACTGTAGACAAGAAAACAAGTCAGTATTTTCACATTCTGTTGTTGGGACATGGTAAGAGGCTGATGGATGACAACATGTTCAGCAACCAGCAAGCAAACAATATATGATAATGAAGAAGAAAATGGTTAACCGAGTCACTGCCTGGCTGCCTGGCAGAAAGACGGTCATACTTAGGTTACCTCAGCAGAACATAGTTGCACAAAGAAAACCTCAATGTTTGTTTACATGCACCTATAAGCTATGTGAAAGTACTCTGCCTGCTTACAGACAGTAGCTGCATTGCTTTTTAAGGAACACCAACTGATTCTGTAGATCTAAAGGAACACTACAAGGAGTGCATGATGACATGGAAATACCTGGAACAGCATGAAAAACAGCTTGAATAACCCAAACCCAAGTGATTTAACTCTGTTAGTCACTGACTCTCCTATGACAAACATGAGGTTCAAATATAACGATGTTCACAAGAGTACTTGATAATAGAGCACCTTGGCCCACAAGCTAATGACTGACTTTTTAGTCATGTCTTCAGATGTGAGGCTATATATTGTAGGCACTCGTGTCACGAGAGATATTGAGCTGTAAGTAATCGCTATTAGATTTTGACATTGGTCTCTTGGCTAAGGAGATTACTGGACAGATGTGAAAGATCACATGTACACAGAGGGTATACTGGCAACTGTATAGGATTACATCACTTCCCACTTCTGGAAGATCTCATATATACTTTCAGAGGTTGGGAATGAGGAGTCTGAATAGATCCCATTCAAGACTTCAATAACTGAGACAGTGGCAAGCAGCAGCCTAAAGTGCTCAATGACTGCTATGATATTAACCCTAAATTAAGATGGTGGCCATATGAGATAAGGCAAGCTGTTTGGTTAAAGAAAAAAGTTCAGGAGGCACCTCTCCTCAGAGTCTAAATAAGTTATAATTCCATTTTATTTCTCTCTTATTAAACCATCATTAAGTACAGTGATGCCTTTAACATGTATTTCTCACCTAACCCAGCTCAAGAGACCACAGTGTTTCCTCAACAAAAAGATCGCAGGTCTCAGTGTGCTTACCTGCTCTGATAGACTAAAAGTCTGTCCCTCTACTGGGTGTCACAAACTCTAGAGTGCTGATACCTGCTTAGCCACCTGTGCTATGAACAATCCACCATTCTTTTCACCCTTTCACCTAAGTAAAGGCAGTAATAGGGAAGACACCCACACTGCAGACCTAATCCTATACTAGCACATCTACATTCAATGGCACTGCAGCTTGCCTTTCCATATTAAGCAGAGTGCTTCCCTAGTAACCATTTAAAACCAGTATGGATAGCTGGATGGGTGTTTGCAAATGTGGAGAAGTCTTTTTAATGAAGGACCTTGTTAGAATTCCACCACTACTTTGTGATATGTCTATGCTTCTCAATAGTCTTCCTCATACGCTTGGTAAGAACCTACAAAACCTATTGGTAAACTTCATGACACCCATGCAGATGGACAATACAGTTACCACTACTGAATCCTACACAATTGCACTTTATAAGCACTTACATGAGTGCATGGATCATGCTATCCCAAACAGAACCAAGATGCTATCCTCCAAAAAAAGGAAGCCAACCTGGTGGTCCCCTGCCATAAACAAACTGTACAACAGAAGGAAGAAACTATTGCAAAAGAGAGTCAAGCATCTCAATGGCAACACTCAGATCTGCTCTGAGTTACAGCACAATGGCACTAAATATACAGACCCAACTGATATTGCCAACATCATGGCAGACAGGTTCAGTGCTAACTTTACCCTTCTCTCACCCCCTAAAGAGCCCATCTCTATACCGGAAGAATGCAAAGTTCCTGTAATCACGACTGCACAGGTAAAAACGACACTCTCCAAAGCCAAGAACACAGCATCCATGGGACCAGACAACATCCCAGGTTGCATTCTACACAAACTACAGAACAAACTGGCACCCCACCTAAGTACCATGTTCAATCACAGTCTCACCTCAAGCTTTGTGCCTGCTGAATGGCGCGCAGCAATGGTTATCCCACTCCACAAGGGGGGAGCCACCATGGACCCTGGGAACTACCGCCCCATTAGCCTGATGAGCCTGGTCTACAAGGCCATGGAATGTATCAACATGGAACTTATAAACAAAGACATTGGTAAACTCCAAACTCTGGATCCCACCCAGTTCGGGTTTGTAAAAGGCAGATCATGTCTCCTAAACCTGATAGACTTCTTTGAAGCAGTCACCAAAGCCATTAGACAAGGGTAAGGCGGTTCACACAGCCTATCTAGATCTTGCCAAGGCTTTCGACACCATCCACCACTCTGGAATTATAGATAAACTCACTAAACTAGGTATAAATCCCTATGTCACAAGATGGGTTGCCAACTGGCTCACCGACAGAACCCACACTGTGAAAGTAGCAGACTCCAAATCCAACGTCAGACCAGTGACGAGTGGAGTACCACAGGGTTCAGTCCTGGGTCCTCTCCTGTTTGGTATCTACTTCTCTGAAGTACAGGCTAACACAGAAGGTCTTTGGCTAACGAAGTTCACAGATAACTGCAAACTAGGAGCCATAATCGAAACTCCTAATGATGTAGACATCCTACAAAAGGGCCTCACTGAGACAGATGCCTGGTGTCAAAGCCATGGCCTCAAGCTCAATGCTAAAAAGTGCATTGTTATCCCCTTTGGCAAAAACTCTGTACCCATGAACTACAACATAGGTGGTAGTATACTTAACACCGAAAGTGTGATAAGAGACCTTGGGACACAGGTGGACAGTAGTCTCTCCTTTGATAATCACATTGCGACAGTAGTCAGGAAATCCTTCTATGTGGCACACCTCATCACAAAAGGTTTCTCATCCAGAAAAAAAGAGGTCATTGTTCCCCTCTACTCATCACGCATTAGACCCATAATAGAGTACAACGTCCCTTTTGGTATGTACCTCACAAGACATCTACAACAACTGGAAAGGCCGCAGAAATACCTCACAAAGAGGATTACCAGCCTCAAACAGATGCCCTACACAGACCGTCTCAAAAAACTCCAGCTTTACTCCGTCGCATATCGCCTACTCAGAGGTGATCTCTGCCTAACATACAAAGCTATGTCAAAACCAGAGCTGTTGGACATGCTCCACTTAAAGAAATCCCAATCCCTCCAAGCTACACGCTCTAGGGACCTAAACCTTGTCACCACAATAAACAGAACATGCCAGAGGGATAGATTCCTGTCCCAGAGACTTCCCATACTCTGGAATAAACTGCCTATCTATATCAAACAAAGCTCCTCATTAGCACTCTTCAAGGAAAAATCTTGATGATTGGATGGGAAATAGGAAATTCACCACGGGGATCACCTCTGTGGCTCTGCTCGACAGTGGCACAGGAAAATAATTTTCTTGGGTGGCAAAAGCCAGGGTACCTTTTTGGCTGGGCTTGTATAGGCCCCAGGACCAATAGCCTAGTACCTACCTATGAACCTATAAGCAAAAGTCCTAAATAGCATTAATTTGTGTGTGTTACCTCATGTAAATAGTACCATAATACCTAACCACACTTTGTCTGCTGATAAAGTGTCACGTGTATAAGAAATAATCACATCTTATTGAACTGCTTTTATCATTTAGACAGTTTATGAAAAGTTTATCTCATCTGTGTGCATGCTATTTTTTTCTTGTAGTTATTATGTAACTGCACAATGACCTTTGTGTAAACAGACTTGTGCATAGGTCTCAACCCCCTAAAAGGCCAATGTGGAACACAGACCCTAGCAACGTGTGACAAACAGTTAAAATGTGGAACACCCTATTTTTGCACTGTGCGTAAACGCACCATTTCTATGGGACTTGGTTTAAGTGTGCTTTCTGCCAGAAGTACTAAGTAAGTGAATACTGTACATTTTTAAAATTCAATAGAACACACATCAAATAAAACAAAGTCAACAGAACCATTGATAAAATGCCATATAGTCAGTAGGAAATAGTTACATGACAGTATTCAAGTGCAATTATTAAAAAAATGCTCTTCTGCACCTGCTTTTCCAACCTCAACCCCATGTGTAAAAATGGGGAAAATGGAGTTGTGGATGGATAACCAATACTATTCATCTGGATAACAAAACCTTAGTGGACACTGACAATGGTGCCTCCCAGCTAAAATAACACAAAACATATGGAAAACCAGAGAAATAAACTACTCATCTTCTACTGGCACCCATGCATGGAAGTGGTTTAGCTGAATGTCAGTTACCAAATATACTGGCAACCACTGACATTCATTGATGATGTCATTAGAAGTTTTTAAAGTTGTTACAACTGTTGGTTAATTTCAGAAAATAATTAGTACTTGATTGTATTAGTCCCCTTTTCAAGGGAAGAAAGAGTGCATCAGTGTTTTGATTATTTAGCAGGATAACTGGACTTCAGTTAATTTGCAATCAGAATGTTAGGGTGACACTGTAGTAAGACAGCTGCCAGCATAACCTTCTGACAGCTTTGCGGAGACAAGGCATACTTCCAACCTCTTAGGTGGAGAAATCTGGACAGAGCCTAAAATAAAGGTGGAACTAAGGCCCAAAAATATGGACATATTTTAAATGTTGCTCTTATAAACTTAGAAAGTTGCTAGAATAACACAATTTGCCTTAGCATGCATTTTCTGAAGACTGTGAAGTCTGAAATTTAAATCACTCCATCCATCCACAATCCCTTTTCCCATTTTTTTATTTAGTGAATTTATTCCTCACTGATTTGCCAGAAAAAAAACACATTTTATGAGGAACAGACCAAAATGCGAGGCAAAAGTGTGGACATTCTGCAAAAATCTGGATAGTTCATAGCAATTACCGGAAAAGAGGGGGCTGCCAAGTAAGAAGTCACAATGCAGTGCAGGATAATCACTCATACCAGACAAGAAGTTGTTATAATGAAGAAGCAAACGAGTTAGGCTTAGTGTTAGGTTTTCATGGTTAGAGTTAGTAATTAAGTGTTAAGACAACAAGTTATGACTAAAGTTTTATGATTAGGTTTAGGGTTTTTACATCATCAGATGAAAAAAGCCACACATTTAAATGTATTGATCTGTCTGCACCCTGCAATATCCTTTCTGAAAGTATAGCAGCAGCATGAAAACTAGTAATGGCATGCAAGTGGCCACAATTTGTGCCTCCCAATTGGCTCCCTTTGCATCAGGAACAGATGCTTGATTGGCTTGTATACCACAATGCTGATTGACTTTAATTGCGATATACAAGCCAGTCAAAATTCTCAAAGCAGAGCCACCACTGCTCAGTGCAAAACAGCAGGTTAAATCATTCACACATTTGGAGCATTCCATACAATCCGGAGCACTTGGATGCTCAGGACTTGTGCGTGACATATAAATATTAAAGGCAATTTGCTCATAGCAATAAATGGTCATAACATTTTTTACCTAATCATCACAAGTAAAGAATTCAATGCAAGTTATAGTACTTCTTAGTTCTATACTATGCATTTGTGCTCCATCATGTGATGCGAGTTTAGATAAGGCAAACCCAACCCAGTCTGCAATGACACTCCATATTATTTTTCTGCTGCTCTTCTCCTGGATAGCTGACATTACTGCTTCTCCAAATGCTCACTGCAACTCTGCTCCTTTATGTCTCACTGATATCTATAATGAAGCACCATCTCTTTTAATAGAGATGCAAAAAACATACTGAAATGTGTAAACTAAAACTTTAAGTGCAACAAATAGCGCTGGAGATTCCTGCTCCCATTAAGTCCTTGTTATTTCAGTTAAAGTTAAATGCTTAGTACACAAAACATAGTGAACCTCTTAATGTGTTTCATACCCTTTAAGAGTACTCATACAGAACCATTACCAGAGCAGGATAAAGCGTACAGTTACCCTAACTGAAATATGTTAGGGGGGGCATGATTGGCAGTTGCTAATGGGGAGTGAGTGGAGTGAAGGCATTCACTGAAGAAGCCATGGGTGCCATTGTAGGTTCTTAAATTAATGTGTTTAGTAGCTATAGTAAAAAGCTTATGCAAACTCCTTGCTACACTTTCTAATATAGAAAGCTACAATAGCTTAGTATTTTGGTAAGTGCACCAAAGAGCTTGCAGAAGCTGTTTGCTACAGGTCACAATTCATTTTGCTCCTCATCTCTCTGTTGAAACGGTACAAGGCTGGTAACTCTCCAGGGCACATGGCATACCTATAGCCTTGTACTCAAATAATATAAACAGATAAAGTAGTATCCATAAAAAATGCAACCATGTACTTTATTAAATAAAAGAATGAACAGTGTTGTGCTATATTTTCCAATGCTTCATGGATTAAACTAAATTCTTTATGAACTCAGTTCATTTACTGTCATTAATTGCTCTGGTTTCTGAATGGATAAATGAAAGTTGTGTATGTACCATAATACTAGATCTAGGTTGCCTTGTTTCATCCAGTTCCACAACTGGGTTATCCAATTCAACTAGATCCAGTCTCAGCACTTTTCAAGAGACTGGATCCATGGCTCTAATTCATCCCCTACCCATAATTCCCTTTGGTCCCCAGATTACCTCATATCAAGTTTGCCTGCTTATAGTTAGTAATCTCTAATAGGAAACATGAAACAGGCATAGCCAGCCACACTATCTGACAAGTAGGACACAAGTAACAGTCAGAAAGGCTGTTCAAGAGACAAGACCCCTGGTCAGGTCCAACCATCCATCTGGGACTCAGAGAATTGCAACTTAGGTTGGGGGATGATGAACTAAAAAACAAAATCAAAATCAAAATGCCACGGAGCGCCAATAAGTGATCCAACACCTTTGGTTCGCTAAAATTCAGCAATAAGGCCAAACCAGTCCAAATAGTCAAAAAGAGATACTTGCAATAAAAACGTATAAATAATCCACAGTGATATTTTCTTCAGTCTTGAATATAATTAAACAATTCTCCTTCAATGCCAATACGATGAATGTTCCCCAAGAAAACAACACACGAGTGCCGGCTAAAAACTAATTTATTAGCGTAACGTCAATAAAAACTGCTTGTATCTCTCCACACAATTCCGAGGTTAAGCAGATATAACGCTAAAGTGCGTACTGATAAACAAACAAAATAAAATAATAAAACTAAACATACATTGCACAATGCATTTAAAAATGTGTTTTAAAAATATATTAAATGCGTTGTAAAATAACACGGACAAGATGTTACAGTTAAGCGCTTTCACCCAAAGTGGCATTTTGTTTTGGATGATGAACTAAGACAACACAGATCTACTGTTATGTTAAGTAAATAACTTTCATATCCAATGTTATCTTTTTCATCTGATTAAACAACTGGGACAAATCTCCAAGTTATCAATAAAACCCAGATAATATCAAGGATTAATATTCCTGAGAATGGTGGAGCCAAATGATGTATGGCATTTGGATTGCACATGCAACTTATAACGAGATTTAAAGGTATGAAGAATAGACCAAGTAGATGCAGCACAAATCTCAACAATGGAAACCCTAACCATAAAGGCAGCAGAGGTAGCCACTGTTCTGGTAGAATGAGCCTTTGATTTTCCATGTAAGGTTAGCCCCATTCTTTTCATAAACAAAGGCAATATAGTTAGAAACCCATCTGGAAAGAGTTATTTTAGAGACTCATTGACCCACCTTAGCTTTTGAAAAGGCAAGGAAAAGGTGATCAGACTTGCTGATATTCTTTGTCCTGTGTAAATAAAACCTGAGTTGAATATGAACATCTAGCAAATGTAGGCTATATCCCCCTTTGTTTGAGAACTTTGGGAAAACACTGGTAAATTGAAAGGTTGATTAAGGATTGATGTAAAGGCCAACTTAGGAAGAAAGTGGGGATTTGTTCTCAAATACACTCTTATCTTTATAAGAAAAACAAACATGGAAATTGACATGGTAAGGCTTGCAATGCTGAGATCCTCATAGCAGATGTGACAGCCACTAAAAAGAGAGTCTTCCAAGAAAGAAAGTTTAGATCCATAGCAGAAGCAGGCTCAAGTGGAGCTTTTGTCAAAGCCTGAAGCAAGATAGTAATATCCCCAGCTGGAACCAAATCCCTTATTGGGGGTTTCAGAGGGAATGCTCCTTTCCAAAAGGCCTTGGAAATCTTTAGAGAAGCAATAGAAGTCTAATTCTGTCCCACAAGAAAATTGGAAATGGCCACTAACTGCACTTCAATAACTGAAAGACTGGATCCTATGTGAAACAATTTTGGCAAACATCTAAAATCGATGGAAGAAGGGCTGAGAAAGGCTACATCTCTGAAGTAAGCCCATAAGGAAAATCTTTTCCCTATGCTAAAATAAACTTTTCTGTAACCTTAATTTTAGGTTAGGTAATACATATCCATGCAGCTGTCAATTTGGGGCAATTGTAACTATCTGGAGGGTTAAACTATTTTTTTTTAAATATGTACACAGTTTTGTGTTTTGTGTGTTCTAAGTTAATAGAGAATGGGATGTTTTGAAAATGCTTTTAGTTTTATTGATTGATGTTTTTCATTAAAACAAAAAGTCTTGAAACGTGCAGCACAGGTTCAGTGGAGGTAAGAAACAAGATAAAAATCAGCCTGCCAAACATTTAGTTTGTGCATGCAACAAAAAGGTTGGAAATACACATTCAAAAATAAAAACTGTGATGTACAATAGGTGGGAATAAAGTTTTTAATCATGATGGCTACATTACCCATAATATCTTGGAATGTAAATTGCCTTACATGTATAGACCAAAAGGGAAGTATGTTGAATTATATGAAGAAATGCACAGTTCAAACAGTAATGCTGCAAGAAATGCATTTGGAAAGAAATGGGCATCTGGATTTGAAAAATAAAGGATTTTAGGACAGATATTCAGCAATATATCAGAGACAAATGAAAAGGGAGTAATTATATTAATTGCAAGAGAGGCGCCAATAATGATAAAGGAGGAAAAAAAGACAATAATGGTAGATTTATGGTAGTAAAGGCTATTGGTAAGGGAGGAGGATTATGCTGGGGTATACTTATATTCCACCAAAAACTGATTTTATGGAGCTTAAGAAAATTTAGGGAGAAATAATCAGCTTCCAGTAGGGAATATTACTTATAGGTGAGGACTACAACTTATTTTGTAATTGTTAGGATATATCAGGGGACCTAAAATGGAAAAATAACAAAAGAAGATAGATTTCTGAAGTAATTTATGAAAATGTTTGGTATGGAAGATGTGAATTCAGTAGTAGGAACTCAGACATAATGTACATATTATACTCTGAAGGACAATAACTGGGCTAGACTAGATAGAAGTTATTTTTCACATGACCATTTGCATTGAATTAAAAACTTCAACACACATCCAATAACTATTTCAGATCATGCTTCTGTAAAAACTAAGATAAAAATGCAGGGTGATGAAATAAAAATGAGACACTGGTACTTTCCCACCTTCAGGTTAAAAAGAGAGGAACTTAATGAATGGGTAGTGGAAATTATTCAGGGTTTTTAGGGAAGATAGAAATATCTTAAGAAGTTATAGCTAGTGAGTGGGATAAAAAGAAAATGAAGTTTAAAAACAGAGTAGAACTAAAATAGAAATAGATATGGTCAAGAAGTAATAGGAATTAGTTAGAGGGCCTGACAAAGGTTAAAGTATTGCAGAATAAAGGGAATCTCACAGGACAAGAAGAGGCTCAAATGCAGAGTGCTAAAGAGAAAATAATGGAGTGTCTCAATAATATGCATGAGTTTAGAAAGATTGTTCTTAAGCAACTATTTTTGCTAATAACTCCAGAACACAAAGATTTAGACAGCAGAAAGTAGAAAGGGTTGTTGTCAAACACTGGGAGCCTATAACAAGAAAAATAACCAGAGATCCTACAGAGGTTATAAAGATATTTCAGAAATTTTATGAACATTTGTATAAAGCAGAGAAATATGTAAATCAAGAAAGAGCACAAATGGAAATATGTGTGGAAGACTAAATTATGCCAAAGTTAGAAGAAAATGAGGCTCAACATCTATCAGTTAAGATAAGAGGAGATTAGATAAAAATGGTGATATACAATCAATCTTTAGGAAAGTCTGCAGGAACAGATGGTATTCTTGTGAAAATTTAGTAGTTAGGAGGGAAGAAAGTGGTAAAGATCAAGAATATTTTGCTTAATGATATTTTTAAAAGGAGATGGCACAACACTTTTTTACCCCAAACATCTTTAATAAATTTTCACATATGACAAAGGCAATCTTACACTTATATAAATGAAAAACATACAAAATGATGCCACTTTAGTTACAAACAGTTTACATCACAGATACCAGTGAAACAATTGTAGTTGCAAACATTATACATCACTTGTAAACCATCCAGTCATTGTCACTTAAGCATTATATGGCTCATTCAAATCCTACCTCAGACCTCATTCCTGCTCTGCATATATTGTTCTCACAATTCCCATTTTTTCCTGTTTAGTTTGCTCCTTCCCATTTCTAAAGATCACAATTCCAGTTGTTTTATCTCTATATATTCACTACTACTACTAAAGTTGGTTGATTATTTATTTATTTATTTCAGTTTGGTAACCAGGGAAGTCCACTGGGCCCATGAGTGCCTGTTTTCAGTGGAGGCCCGGGGAGAAAAGCTCCAATGTAACATAAAACATTAAAGATACAAAATTAAGTAAGTTACAAAAATAAAGTACAGTTTACATGAATGAACATTCTGTATCAGGCTTAGTTGACAAAGATAATTTTAATGTATCTGGAAGGCTGTACTGTGGAGAATCATTTAGGAAATACCTTCATAACAATTGAAGTGTAGTAACATTATACATAACAATCGATTAAAGTAAGGAAACAGTTTACATGCATTCATTCAACATAAGAAGCAATTTACAATATTTACAAGGTAGATATAGTATCTTCAGAAGCAATTGCAGAGAGCTAAAGACAGCTCAGGGAACTAGTTGTTGGGGTGTTAGAGAGATTAGGAACCAATAAGTAACACCTCCTTAGGGGAGTTGTTAGAAAGAATTAGGCAGGGTGAAAGCAGGTGCATTTCCATTTGGAGTGCAAGTAAGTGAAAAGCTGGGTTTTAAAGTTTTCTGAGTTAGTTATAGTCCTAAGAGTGGAAGGGAGAGAATTCCATTTCTTGCCTAGTGAGAAAGACAGGAGAAGCTGGCCAGCAGGCCGTTTTGGTTTGTGGATAGTAATTAGGTTTTGATTTTCAGATCTAAAAGGTCTGTTGGGGGTGTAGGGGGGAAGGATGTTTATTAGAGCTGGACATTTATTTGGGTGAAATACAAGTCTGTGTGCTGTGGTAGGTTGGAGGCAGTCTAGATAATTAGGGAGTTCTAGCCAGTTTAGATAATTAAGGGTATGGCAGTGATGGGTGGAGTTTTTGGATCTGGAGGCAAATTTGGAGATTTTGTTATAGCAGTTTTCCAGTTTAGAGGTGTTGGTGGTGGTCAGGTTAGTTAGAAGAGGGGCTCCATATAATAGGGATGGGAGGAGGTAAGTAGTAGCTAAAGTATGTCTAGTGGAGTTTGAGAGAAAGAGATTGTTCCTATAAAACATACCTAGCTTTTGGTGGGTTTTCTTTATATTTTGTTGGATATGCATATCGGACTTGAGGTGTTCATCAATAGTAATGCCAAGAGGTTTTGCAAAGGGAACTATTTCAATGGGAGAGTTGGAATGGCTGAGGACTTTAAATGAATGTTTGTCAAAAGAGAAAGTCTTGGAGGGAAAGAAAAGTAGAAGTTTAGATTTATTTGCATTTAGAGACAGGTGATTTTGTTGCATCCAGTAATCAGTAATAGAAAAGGCAGCTTGGGTTTTAGTCAGTAGTTCAGGGAAGTTTGAAGCAGAGCAGACTATCATAGAATAGTCTGCATATTAAATGATTTTGGCATCAGGAATGGCAGAGTGAAGGTTATTGATAAAGATGTTAAAAAGCATAGGTCCGAGGATGGACCCTTGAGGGATGCCAGTTGGGGTAGGAAGAAATGAGGAGATGGTGCTCTTCCATTTAACTGCCTGAGATCTCTCTGACAGGTAGCTAGAGAACCAGATGACAGTGTTTGGAGTGAGATGTAGGTTAGAGAGATGATAGACAAGGTGGTTATGGGAAACAGTGTCAAAAGCCTTAGAAAGGTCGAGAAGAACCGTGGAAACTAAATGTCCTGAATCTTGGGCTTAGCTGACAGTTTGTAAGAAGGAGAAAAGAGCGGTTATGGCACTATGGCCAGGGCAGAAGCCATGCTGTGTAGATGTTAGGAGTTGATTTTGGGTTAGGAAAGGCATACGTTGGAGATGGATACATTTTTCTAAGATTTTGGAGATTGGAGAGAGCAGAGCAGTGGGCTGGAACTTTGAGATGTCAGTATTTTTGCCACCTTTGTGGAGAGGAAGAATGTAAGCAGAACACCATAGTTTGGGTACATATAACTCCTTTATATATCTAGAAAGATTGTCACAAAAAACTCAACAAAGTAAACGAATGAACACTGATGGTCTAGTCCAAATAGCTTAGAAAAATACGGACACCAAAATTAGCGCTTTCATTCACTTTATTTCTTGTGAACTTCTTCAGAAACAATTTGAACTCCAGAAATAAAGTGAATGAAAGCACTAATTTTGGTGTCCGTATTTTCCTAAGCTATTTGTACTAGACCATCAGTGTTCATTCATTTCCTTTATATATCTGTTGATTATGATGCTAATTGGGATTGCAATACTGTCGGCTGTGCATTTTAGGAAGGAGGAGGGAATATTATTAGGAGCATTGGAGCAAGGTTTAAGTTTGGATAGGAATCTTTTTATGAGATTAGTAGATACTGGCTTAAGCTCAAACATAGGGTGGTTAGGAGAAGAGGAAATGTGGTTAGGTGGATTATTGTTAGGGAAGGTCTTGGTCAGGTTGGATATAGTTTCAATAAAAAATTAATTAAATTTGGAGCTTAGTTCAAGGTCAGATATACTTGGGTCAGGGCAGGGGTTATTCTTGGATCCGGGGTTGAGAAGGGAGTTGATGGATTTCTAGAATTGTTTGGGGTTATTGTTAGACTGGAGTTTAAAGTAGTAGGATTTTTTGTCCTTTGTGATGCGTTGCTTTGTGAGGTTACAGAGTTGTTTGTATTTGATCAGGATTTTGGGTAGTTTGTTGTTGTGGTAAAGCTTCCAGGCTTTGTCCCTTTGAAGCAAGGTCTAGACTTTGATTTCCATTTCTAGTAATTGCTTTATTGGCAGACACCATAATTAGACTCAGCAAGGCTTTACTATGTCTAGGCAATTCCAATTATATAGCATAACTCAAAAAAAAAATCTCCCCAGTCAGTCCAATCTGCTCACCCAGCATCAGTGACAGAGTGGTCTGCAGGGAATCCCTAACGTCTGCCAGCTCATAACACTCCCAAAAAACATGTTCCCAGCTACCACTTTCTTGCCTGTCACACATCCAACATTTTCTATCCACCTGAGGAAAAAT
This sequence comes from Protopterus annectens, assembly GCF_019279795.1. NCBI lineage: Eukaryota > Metazoa > Chordata > Ceratodontiformes > Protopteridae > Protopterus > Protopterus annectens. Next base: position 534,900,711 of record NC_056750.1, read on the forward strand.
TCTTTGGAGTCTACATGGAGTATAAAAATACCTATGTAAACACTTCCAAGCAAAGATCCTAAATATTCTAGGCTGTGTTTCATATTTGGGAGATATACATATATCCCCTCAATGTCTCTTTGTGAATTGCTTACCCAATCCCTCTTCCCAATCCTTTCTAAGTTCTTTTTTTAATTTCTCCAAATATTTTGGGTTTCTAATACCATGACAGGAATGGACTCCATTCCTAAGTCAAAGCACGATTAAAGTTCATGAAATTAGTATTGGTTCACTTTTTGATGTCAGCCAAAAGTGTTCTTAGCAGCACCCGCAATGTGCTCAGTAATGACTCCTTCTGCAGTTTGTATGGAGTTACATGTACTGGTAGCATATCTAAATAAGATTTTAGACTCTTTTTTATAAGATTCATTGCTCCTCCTCCTACTACTATTGTAACAATTTGTGTATCTTTCTTCCACATTGCTCTCATTTCCACTTGCAGATCCTGATATTTTATAACTTTATGTCTCTCTGTGTGCAGGACACTGTAATCACTAGGTGTGGTGATTTCAATGATCAATGCTACTTTTGTCTTCTTTTCCTGAACCACTATATCTGGTTTTCTAGCACCTATCTTTTGGATTGTTGGTAATGGATGATCCCATGTGATGTAGATTTCATCATTTTCTATGATGCTTAGTGGCTCATGTTTCCAGTGCTTTTCAGTCACTTCAAACCCAGTGCAACAGTCTCGCTACATTACTGTACCTTTCAGTATACAGTCATTCTGTCATTAGTATGTCACAACCAGCAATGCGGTGTGGGACTGTTTCCAGTTCAGTTTTACAAAACCTACATTTGTCTGTTTCTCCCACATGTTCAATGGACTTTGTAAACCAGCATAAATGTAGCCCAATATCTTGAGTCGCCAATATTAACCTTTCATCTCTTAGTTTGAATTCACCTCTCCTTAATCATTCCTACGTTCGTTCCTGATCAACATGAGGGTCTTCCAGAAATTTTCTATACTTGCAAATATATTTATGCATTTTCCACATTTCTTGCCTTTTCATCTGATCCTTCACCTTGTATTTTTTCTTTTGTTTTTTTTTTGGCACATTCAGTTGCTGCCTGATTTTTATCTACTTTTGGTTTGATGTCCATTTCTGCTTGATGGCAATATGCTTCTGCTAGGTTAAGCAGAGAAGTCATCTTAGATTTATTCTCCTCATGTTTCAAAACTTTCACTATGTTTGGGTCTTGTGAGGTCAGCAGATATGAGTGAAGTCCCATGATTGCAGATATGTACATGTAGTCATTTTAAAGGAGGCCCATTCTTCCTTCGGAATGAGGAATATATAATCTTGGTATGCACTGAATTTTATACATCATTTGGTGAGCATGAAGCATCCTTCTTGTTTTAATATCTAATTTATCCAACACATTTTGGGGCCAATAAATTCACTCCAAAACTGTAAGTTAGGACATGAAGAGCAAATTGGGTTATAGCTTGGATTTTGTTCCTAGACGTCAATGCTGTTTTCAGGATTAATTTAAGTCTTTTGAAGTATTCCTTACTAAGTTTTATTTGCATTTGTTCATGATTTATTGCTGATCCTTCATCATTTCCCAAGTATTTACACATTCCCTCTTGCTCAAGTTCTTTTATATCACATTATTGTCCCAAACTGATGTTTTTCTGGAGTTAGTTATCAAAACCAAATGACATTGTAATAATATCTGAAAATGTTTTAACAACCTGCATCTGTGCTTTCAGTTCTTTATCTGATGAGCTATACAGTTTTAAATCCTTGACAAATAAAATATGACAATCCTTTAATTGATTCTTATAATTATCATGCAATATTTTATATGCTTAACTAATTATTTCTTTTTTAATGGCAGCTTCTTTTCTAGATTCTATTAAAAACTCTACCAGTGCTGGTCTTTCATTTAGGAGCCCCTTATTTCTTTCTCTTTGCCTATACTCTAATATCAAACCTTGATAGGGAAGGCAATCTTTAACCTGCAGTCCAAATAAATTCTTGGCCTCTTCCTATCCTATTACCTTTCCCTTACTAGTTATTTGCTTCTTATACCTTGGTTCCTTTGCCAGTTCTCTCCAATAAATTCCAGCCCACTCTTGCCTTTCATCTGTATCCCAAACCATAGTCATCCCTATCAGCAAAATCTCTTTTCTCCATTCTCATGCTGGTTAGGTTTTTATAATACTCCCAGTTATTTTATGAATATAATACTTTTATGATTTTGGTTGTTCTACTTAAGAGTCTACATTTAAAATCCCAGTCTCTCCTTATTTCTTGATCTTCCTACCTATATCAGCATCATTCCTTTCCACTTTGAATTATAGTTTTCTGCTTGTGCTATGTATAAAAGCCTTAACTGTGTTGCTCTAAAATACCCCCTCAAATTAGGTAATTCTAGTCAGCCTTGTTCTATTGGTAGAATCAGCTTATCCCACTTGACTTTTGCTGTCTTCCCTTCCCAGATAAAATCCTTCAACTATTTTTTAATTGCTACCCACAATTTCTCCTCCATTTGATAAAAGTATGCCTGACCTGTATATAAGACCAAATGAACTAAAAACATTTAATGGCTTGTATCTTAGTATCCATATCCACATAACAAAACTTCCAGTTTCTCAATTTTTGCGTTATTCTCTCTTTAGTCTCTTTCCACATATCCATAGCTGCCACCACAGAGTTATTTCTTATCCATACTCCTAAATACATCATTTTATCATGTCCCCGTAAATATGGATATTGTTGGACCAATTCATGTGTGGGTACATAATTTATCACTATTGCCTTTGTTTTAGCTTCATTAATTTTGTATCCTGAGACTATCTGAAACTGTCTTAAAATGTTCAACAACACTGTAATGTCCCTTTCTGGTTTTTGTCATGTATAAAATATCTGCAAATAGAGCCAGATTTTCCTGACTACCATGCCAATTACATCCTTGAATTTCTGAGGTCCTTATTTTCTTTGCCAGTGGTTCTAAATATAATGCAAACAACAAAAGGGAAAGTGGACAACCCTGCCTGGTTCCTCTACTCAAGCATAAATTATCAGAGAAGACCCGACCCGCTTTACTTTGCGCCTCCAATCCCTCATATAGTCTCCTAATCAAGCTTATAATTGTATCAGGGAAAGCAAATGCTTTCCTTGCCCTGCTCATGAAGTCCCAGTCTACTCTGTCAAATGCTTTCTCTGCAGCAAGACCCACCACATAAAAGTGGTTCTTTCTTGCATTCTGCTTCCCTCTGGATCAGCAATGTTATGTTAATATTGTCAAATGTTTTGCCTTCCCTCCACAAAACCACACTGATCCATATCTATCAATTCTGGTATCGCTGTTGTCATTCTTTTAGCCATTATAGACAAACACTTTATAATCATGGCTTAGTATTGAAATGGGCCTGTATAAAGCTAGATCCGATGGATCATTATCCTCTTTAGGTATTACCGTTACCACCACCTTCTTCTAGGATACTGGTACTTCTCCTCTTAAAATACTGTTAAACAAAACCTTTCAGATCTTTATCAGTTTTTCCCTCCTAACTTCCAAACTTCCACAGGAATACCATCTATTCCTGGGGACTTTCCTGTAGATTGGTTATACATAACCATGAGGAGACACATCTTGGAAGAAAGCTGTGGTGTCTGTATAACCTAAAGACAATGAAGACCCATTAGACTCAGCTCCATACAGACCCACTCCAATTTTAAACCATAATTATAAAAGTGATTATGTCAATATTAGCTAAAAGAATGAAAAAGGTTTTGCCAAAAATGATAGATATGGATCAATGTGATTATGCAAAGGGGAGACAAACATTTGACAATATTAACAGAACACTGATAATCCAGAGGTAAGCAGAATGCAACAAAATACCACTGTTGTTGGTGAGTCTTGATGCAGAGAAAGCATTTGACAGGGTAAACTGGGAGTTTATGAGTAGGACAATGGAAGCACTTGCATTCCCCGATACAATAATAAGGTTAATTAAGAGGATATATGAAGGATCAGAGGCAAGAACTGAAGTAAGAAGGTTCCTATCTGATAAGTTTTGTTTAAAAAAAACAGAGGAATTAAGCAGGGATGTCCCTCTTTCCCCTTTGCTATTTCCTTTATATATCTACAGCCAATAGCAAAGAAAATAAGTGATTCAGAAATCAAAGGATATAATTGGTATGGTAACCAAGCAAAGTTGGCTTTGCAAATGATATTTTGTACCTGACAAATCCAGAAAAGGATGTCTCAGTGTTTTGGAACACAGAGACAGTTTCAACTCATTTCAGATATAAAATTAATTATGATAATACAAAGGCTATAGCTGTAAATTATGTACCCATACACACATTGGTTCAGCAATACCCATATTTATGGGGACATAAGATGAAGTATTGGGAAGTATGGATTAAACTGGCTTCTGTTATGGCGCGCTAAGGATATGTGCGAAGAGACTAAAAAATATAATACAAAAGCTGAGAAACTGGAATCTCCATTTTGTGGATATGGATAACACAATACAAGCAGTAAAACAGATCCAAAGATTGGCACTGGTGTTGAAGGTTGTGGTATCAACATTCAACAACAGTGCCTATCTTTGGATTCATTTAGCAGCTAGTGGTTTTGCTGTTATCTGTTTGGGTTATCTAGCTGGGTCTCCAAATTGTTGCATCAAAATACAAGCAGTGAAAATGTTTTTAATTTCTTTAATTTTATATATGGGTCAGGCATATTTTTATCATCAAGAGAAGTTGTGGACAATAATAACGAATTGAATATTCATCTGGAAAAGTAAGAGTGCAGGAGTTAAGTTGGATAAGGTCATCCTTCCAACAGAACAGGGTAGTTTAGGATTACCTGATTTGAAGCTATATCTTAGAGCTACACAGTTAAAGCTCATATACATAACACACACTGAAGGCTATAATTCAAAATGGAAAAGGTTGATGGTGAAGCAGGGAGAAGTTCAAGAAATAAAGAGAGACAGCAGGAATTTGGATGCAGATCCTTAAGGAGAATACCAATAACAACCATACAGAATATTATATGCATAAAGTAGCAGAAAGTATTTGAAGAATTAAGCCAACACCAGAATGGGAAAAGGAGATTTTGCCAATAGGGATGCCTGCAAGTACGGATACATAAAATAGGCAAGATGGGGGCTGGAATTTACTGGAGAAACATGGCAAAGGAACCAAGGTATTGGGAGTAAATAATCAGAAAGAGAGAGAGTGAAAGGTATTAGAATACGATGAGGCCAAGAAGACATTTGGACTGCACCCTCAAGACTGCCTCCCCTACTAGGGATTGATAGTGTAGAGGCAAACAGAAAGGGATAGGGGAATCTTAAATGAAAGACCTGCTCTGGTGGGGGGTTTAGCTGAATCTAGGACAGAAGCTGCTGTTAAAAAGGTACAATTAGTAGGTTGCATAAAATATTGCATACTAACTATAAGAATCAGTCAGTGAGGTTAGAAAAGATTGGGAAGAGAGACTGGAAAAGCAATTTCCAACAGAAACAATGAGAGGACATGTGTATGGCTTGCAAGTACACAAACAAGTCCAGAAGGTTTAGGATATTTGCTTGGAAGTGTTTGCATAGGTATTTTTAAACCACAAGAGACTTCAAAGAATTTTTCCTCAGGTAGATAGCAAATGTTGGAGGTGTGATACAGAAGAAAAATGTAACTAGGAACATGTGTTTTCAGAGTGTACTAAGTTGGCTTCTTCTCCGTTTGGCTTTTCACTTTAGGGGTTGAAAGAGCAGAACAACGGCCATCAGAATGATTGGCAGCGGAGTTTTACATTGTAGAGTTGCCAGCCCGGTGCCCAACCTTCCACAGAAGGCACACACATGCAGACGCTCACACCTACAGCCAATGTAGTGTGTCCAATCCACCTGCAGGATGTCTTTGGGATGTGGAAGGAAACTGTAGGACCCAGAGGAAGCCCACGTGACTGCAGGAAGGGCATCAAGACTCTACACAGAAGGCACTCCCACCAAAAATTGAACCGGAGAACCTCTTGCTGTGAGGCGACAATGCTAACAGCTGCACTACCATGGCCACTCGGAGTGCAGTAAATTGGAAAATTTTAAAAAATTTCCTACAGAGTACTCTGTCAGAAATATTGGCTGTAACTAAGGACACATTATTTTTGAGCTGGGACACAAAATCTAAATTGTCTACACGTAGTAAGGCATTATTAAGTTTAATTCTGTTGTCTGCCAAAAACAATTACTAGAAAATGGAAATCATAGTCTAAACCAACTGTATTTGAAGTAGTGGATATTACACGAGAGAGAAAAGAACTGGAAGAAGGATCTTTAGAAAAGGGTAGGCACAAATTATATAGAAATAAATGAGAATTGTGGGAACAATACATGCATAATTATTTTTAGGAGAAGGATTGAGTTTTAAGGGAAGGTAGGAATTCATCAATTATGTAATATTGGACTGATGATAATTACAAAGAAAGAAAAGTTATGATGTACAATAAGTAAATAGAAAAAAATAACATGGTTTTCTGTTATTTTATGTTTGTCTATGTTTTAAGTGACAATTTAATAAAGGTAAATATGAGTAAAGAGACTTGTAGGCTGGAGAATAAAATACTTGAAATGTATTCCAAAACACAAAGTTAGGTAAGCGCTTTCGAGGCAATCCTCTTCATCAGACCTTAATACACAAATAAATTAGCACACAAGGTTTAAATAAAACCAACAACCAATAAAAATTATTTAAAAATCAGTGAAGTAACCCTCTTTTTTTCAAGAGAGGTTTTAAGGACACAGTACTGTTAAGGCCAGGTGATAAGTATGCCTTAAAGTCCACTATCCACCTTAATTCAGCATATTCAGTTTCATTGTTAATGTCACCTTATCTAAAACTCACATTCATTTTCTGCAAAACCAAAAATTTAAAATTGTGCTGGTCTCCACAATCTAAAACATGCTTGGCTAGTGCATTAGTAAGCTTGCTGTTCCTAATATCATTAAGATGTTCCATTACCCTTTCCTTTAAAGTTCTATTGGTGTTACCAATGTAGAATGCACTACAGAGATTACACTTAGCAAAATACACAATGTTTTTAGTAGAGCAGTCTGCATAAAATAAAACCTCTACAGGCTTCTGATGCACAGGATATAAAATCATGCAAGTAGACCAAATACTATTACAAATTCTACAATTTCTACAAGAAAAAGTCCCTCTGCGCTGAGAGACAAACCTGTCACATATTTTTTTCTGTTTGTAACAAAGTTTCTTTTTCAAATTCTTGCCATTTTTGAAACTAAAACTGGGTATAGAACCAACAACACAACTGATTTCAGGGTCAGTAAGGAGAATGGGCCAGTTCTTTTTAATGATGTCACATGTCTTGTTGACATCATTAGAAAAAGTAAGACATTGCCTATTTACAGATTTTTGAGGAGATCTGCCTTTCTGGGAGTGCATTCACTAAATGCTCATCTGAATAGTAGGGTTTGGTTTTGTACCTTTCATATGAATCTACTTCCACTATCGCTCTGTCAATATCAGACTTCTTATATCCTCTCTCAACAAACTGTAGTGAGACGACTCATGGGTTCCATTAATTCTTCCCTGTCTGTATGTAATCTCTTGCAGCATAAGACTTGGTTCTTAACTATATTCTTAGTAATGTAACTAGGATGCATGCTGGAGCAGTGAAGAATGTTGTTCTTCCTACAATCCTTCCTACGTATTCTGGTCGAGATATTACCAAACATATTTTTACTCACAGTTACATCCAGAAAGCTAATTTCACCTTTGGAGTGACTAAGGGAGAAGGATAGATACTCAGTTGTGTTATCAAGGAACCTAACATATGTATCTAACTGTGTTTCATCACCATGCCAAGCAAAGAAGATATCATCCAAAAAACGTTTATAAAATGTAATGTGCTGCTTGTACATGTCGGAGGTAAAAAACATTTCTTTCTCCCATTGGGCCAAAACAATATTGGCATATGTGTTGGCACATGCCATGCCCATAGCAACTCCCACTTTCTGAAGAAAAAACTCTCTTTCAAACAAAAAAACATTCTCTAGAATCAAGTCTAGAAGGGCACATATCATATTGTTTTTTGAATTGCTGAAGTTGCTCTCCTTGGTAAGAAACTGCCTGACATTCTCAATCCCTTCATCATTGGGAATAACCATGAACAAAGAGTTCACGTCCAATGTAACAAAGATAACATCAGTTAAACCTGCAGCTTGTTGAATTTCAGCCCAGTCATAAAGATGTTCTAAGAACTGTTTGCTGTCATGGAGGACAGTAGTTACCTTATTCAACACAAATCTTAGCTGTTTTTCTACATATATAGACATTGGCTCTGTGAGCCAACCTCTTCCTGACATAATAGGTCAAAGTGGGGGATTTTGTGGATCTTTCTGCACTTTTGGAAGACCATAAATTGTTGGTATAGTCGGATGTTCTACACTAAAATAGTGGAAAAGATTGTAGTCTATTTGATTAGTCATGAGCAAATCATATAAATAGAAATTCAGTCTGTTGATAATACCATTAACCTGAAATTTCTGTAATATGATGTACACTTTTTCATCATGAAGCATGCTAAACATCCTATCCATATAATTTTCAGCATCAAACACAACAATTCCACCCCCCTTGTCTGCAGGTCTAATAACTAAAAATTCTGTACTAATTAGTGTTCGTTGAGCCTCATTCTCTTTAATAGTCAAATTGTAAAAACTATTACCAGATCTCAAAGTAGCCGTTTTCCTAAGGTCATCTTTGTACATTTTTACAAAGGCATTCATAGCAGGGAATTATTAGGAACAAAGCAACTTGGTTTCTTAAAAATGCATCTGTCAACATTATTCCCATTATTATCATCATAGATAACTTTCAACATTGTATTCCTGGTAAACAAATTAATGTCTAGGATGGTATCAATGGAATTCATGCCACAAGTTGGTATGAAGGATAGTCCTTTATTCAGGACCGAGAGTTCCTCTTTGGTGAGAGCAACAGAAGATAGGTTAAAGACCAAGTCATTTATCTGCAAGCCCGTGTGTTCAGGCCTCTGCTCTGAGATGTGGGGTTGGATTCTATCCTTCCCCATCTCCTGCGACTTCTGGACCTGCTCTTGCGTACATCCTGCCTTATAGGCAGAGCCTTGTCCAAAAAAAACGCTGACTTACATAGACATTCAGCATTCTTTTTGTCTTTTGACCCTATGTTCACAGAATTACTGATGTTGAAAGGAAACATTTTCAGGGAAATTAGATCCCTTTGAAGCCTGGTAAAGTGTGCCATATAATTCAGGAACATGATAGCAAAGGTCGCTGATGCAAAGGTGCACTTCCCTATCCTGCCCAGGGCCCGGGACTCTTTGTTGGGTGGATGGACAGTCTGGCTTTCTTCTTTCACCAGATCCTTTCTGGTTACGGCCGCCACCACCAGAGCATCCACAGGAAGACCTTTAGACCAATGGGGATCCATAGCAGGAGGGGACAAAATCTTATCTAGCCTCCGGGGAATAGTCTCGACGGTGTCAAGAGCCTTCCACGCACGCTGCACAATGAACCAGACCAGTTCATCTGCAGGTGGAGTAACCCAGGAGGAAGGGGGCCGAACGCGAACGGCCTGCAGGAACACAGACTCCTCAGAGGTCAGATTAGAGGGCTGACAGTCACCTTTCTGTTTAAGGATTTCGAGGATATCACCAAAGGATACCTCAGAGGGTGACCGAGGGGATCTTTCCCCATCATCAAAGTCTGTCTTCAATGAGGGACTCCTCTGTGGAGTCCATGTGCCTCCTCTTGTATGAACTTTTCTGGTGAACTTCCTCAGAGGGGGAAGCTGGGGAAGACAATGGAAAAGGGGTTTCCTGTGGGAATATGTCCTGAGGCCCTTGCGCCTGTTGTCCGCTAGGTGCGACTTGTGAACATAGCGGCCCAGAGGAGGGCAGGGAGATAGACAGCACAGTATCACAAGCAAAAGCCAGAGTCTTCTCCATCAGTTTGAAGGCTTGTCCACCTGAAGAGGGGTGAGTGTCCAGGACAGGATTCACCCCTCCCCTAAGTGGCTCAGCCTGCCGACCCCAGATGGCTGTGAAACAACAAATTACGCGTGTCACAACTATCATCCTGGGTCATAGCAAAACTCTCCTGCCACAAAGGCAACTGTGGTTGCTTAGTGAGGTCCATAAAGGGAACCATAGAGGAGGAAGACTGTGCTATATCAAGGGACTTCAAATGCAATGAAGGAGGAGAATAAGAAGTGGTCTTTGGCAATGGGTGATCACCTCCCAAGGAAGGATAGGTCCTGGGGGGGCGGGATACCTCTGACCAAAAGCACTTGATCCACAAGACGCAACACTTCATGTTCAGAAAGGCTTCTAGTGGACCTCACTAAGACAGCTGAGGGAGAAACAGGTCTGTCCACAGAAGAGACAAGCTCGGTACTCACCTCACTAGTCCACACTGAGAACAACGGTGCCGACACAGACTGGACTATGGGTGTCTGCACCAAGGAAATCATTGGTGCCGAGGTCACGGTCTGCACTGACAAAAAGATCGGTGCCAAAGTGGTTGCCGGTACCGAAGCTGGAACCGACAAAACTGGTGTCAATAACTGAGGCATCGGTTCCGAGTAAGATGTCGGAGCCGACGTGGTCAAGGTCTGAGCCGACTGAACAGTCAGTGCCGATGTAGTAGTCATAGTACTATGAACTGAGGAGCCTCTCAGTACCGATACAGTAAAGGCTACAGTAGACAGAGCCAAAATCACTGATGGTGCCGAAGGCCTTGGTGCCGAATGTCCAGGCACCGAAAGCACTGGGGCCAACTGAGTGAGCTCCAAAGCAGAAATCTTAGCCTTCTTAGGTCTTGGTTGGTGGGAGTCTGCAGCCGGGGACAAAGACAGAGACTTGGCCGTCATAGGATCATCCGATATTTTCTTATGGGCTCTAGGAGGGGTTGAAGCCTCCTACCCAGAAATAGCCTCTGAAAAGGGAGATTTAAGAAGTCCCTTCAGCAACAACTTATTTTTCCTCTCAATCAAAGTTCTATTGGAAAAATTTTTACAAATACCACAGGGCACGTCAACAGATAAGTGAGACATACCCAAGCAATAAACACACAGAGAGTGTGCATCTGATGTAGGTAATTTGTGTCCACAATCAGAACACCTTTTAAATCCTGGACTACCTTTTTTATCTGCCATGATAGAAAAGGAGACAGAAGAAAGGGTTCCAGCAATGTTATGAAAGAATACCCGAAGGTAATGAAGAAAAGAAGAGTTTACCACGATGGTAAGGGAGAAAATACCGTGCGGTAAAAAGTGCAAAGTAAAGAGAAGGAAATTCAAGAAAATATAGTCGCTAAATGCGATAAGGTAAGAGACAACAAAATAGAAACTTTTCTGACAGAAAGGGTTATATTAGACTAGTCTAACAACAAATATCTATACTTAGCTCAAGAGAAGCAGCTTGACACGACCGAATGGCGACGTGGCAAAAGAAATCTGAGGTAACAAGGAGAGGGGAATTCTGGGTAAGAGTTTGGCTTGAGAGTTTGTAGCTGATGCAAGCTTGGAAGATGGCCGGCTCGGTTCCAAGGTCGGAACCGATACCCATACGTAAGGAATGAACAAGGATTAACAATATCAGATTGTCTGTTCAACAGCATTGACTGTTACTAACTACTGATTGCTCATGTTCTTATATATTGCCATGATTAACAGATAAAAATAATACAGTATCATGGCCATGAAAAAAATTTTACCAGTTTTGAAGTCATTTCTATCCTGCTGCAAATTTCTCTTCATAGTGACAAGAAAACATTCTTCATATTCCCTGACACTGCCAAGCACTTAAATATATTTATTGGATACTGTTTGAAAAGCATTATGAGAAGCGATGGTACTTTCAATGTCATTATTACCGACTTTAGACTTTGTTCTATGCCATTAAAAATCATTAATTCCATGTAATGTCTGCTGAAATCTAGATTAAATTCTTGCCAGTTTTTTAAGAGCTCTGGATATAAGTTGCCATACATTAACATTTTAGAATATGTAGACCACTTGGAACAACTTTTAGCTGTATACACAATTCAAATGATAAACATTGCCACTGTAAATGCTTGAATTTTAGAAATGTATCTTAATTATTAAAATGATGCCTGCAAATCTACATTATCTACTCTGTGTCATCTGACAACATAGGCTGGAAGTCCTCAGGTAGTGCTGAATATACATACCATTCTTTCATCATGGTTTTGAGTAGAAAATATAGAAGGTGTATAATCCAATTTCAATTTTATCACCTACTGCAATGTCCCCCAAAGTAAAGCACAACTTAAACACAATATCCAAAAAGCAGTTAGTCAGACAGTTATGAAAAAAGTCCAAAATTCAAAGAAAGTTTGCAGATACTATAAACAGATGAATTCTTTATAGAAAAAAACTACTCATAAACAAGCAGCTTCACGCTCAAAGTGCTTTTTCAAGTTGCATTCAAATTACAAATTAGGCTTAATAAACAGTAAAATACACAGATATACACCCAATTAAAAAATCAAATAATTAATGTTTAAGTGTTCTGCCCTTTAACACCAGCTTAATATTTAACAATTCATTTAACCCCTTCTCTCCTGTTGCAGAGAGTTTTGTAATCAATTTATATTCAGCCTCTTCATAGGTTCATAGGTAGGTACTAGACCATTGGCCCCAGGGCCTATATACCTAGCCAAAAAGGTACTTTGGCTTTCGCCACCAAAGAAAATTATTTTCCTGTGCCTCTGTCGAGCACAGCCACATAAGTGATCCCCAGGGTGGATTTCCCATTTCCCATCCAATCATCAAGATTTTTCTTGAAGAGTGCTAATGAGGAGCTTTGTTTGATATAGATAGGTAGTTTGTTCCAGAGTATGGGAAGTCTATGGCACAGGAATCTATCCCTCCAGCATGTTCTGTTTATTGTGGTGACAAGGTTTAGGTCCCTAGAGCGTGTAGCTTGGAGGGATTGGGATTTCTTTGAGTGGAGCATGTCCAACAGTTCTGGGTTTGACATAGCTTTGTATGTTAGGCAGAGATCACCTTTGAGTAGGCGATATGTGATGGAGTAAAGCTGGAGTTTTTGAGAAGGTCTGCATAGGGCATCTGTCTGAGGCTGGTAATCCTCTTTGTGAGGTATTTCTGCAGCCTTTCCAGTTGTTGTAGATGTCTTGTGAGGTACATAGCAAAAAGGGCATTGTACTCTATAATGGGTCTAATGAGTGATGAGTACAGGGGAACAATTACCTCTTTTTTCCTGGATGAGAAACCTTTTGTTATTAGGTGTGCCACGTAGAAGGATTTCCTGACTACTATGGTGATGTCATTATCAAAGGAGAGACTACTGTTCACCTGTGTCCCAAGGTCTCTTATCACACTTTCAGTGTTAAGTAGACTACTGCCTATGTGGTAGTTCATGGGTACAGAGATTTTACCAAAAGGGATGAAAATGCACTTTTTGGCATTGAGTTTGAGGCCATGGCTTTGACACCAGGCATCTTTCTCAGTGAGGCCCTTTTGTAGGATGTCCACATTGTTAGGAGTTTCGATTATGGCTCCTAGTTTGCAGTCATCTGCGAACTTCATTAGCCAAAGACCTTCTGTATTAGCCTGTACTTCAGAGAAGTAGATACCAAACAGGAGAGGACCCAGGAGTGAACCCTGTACTACTCCACTTGCCACTGGTCTGAAGTCGGATTTGGAATCTGCTACTTTCACAGTGTGGATTCTGTCAGTGAGCCAGTTGGCAACCCATCTTGTGACATAGGGATTTATACCTAGTTTAGTGAGTTTATCTATAATTCCAGAGTGGGGGATGGTGTTGAAAGCCTTGGCAAGATCTAGATAGGAGGTGTGAACCACTTTACCCTCATCTACAGCTTTGGTGACTGCTTCAAAGAAGTCTATAATATTTAGGAGACATGATCTGCCTTTTACAGTTTGGAGATTACCAATGTCTTTGTTTATAAGTTCCATGATGATACATTCCATGGCCTTGCAGACCAGGCTCATCAGGCTAATGGGGAGGTAGTTCCTGGGGTCCATGGTGGATCCCCCTTTGTGGAGTGGGATATCCGTCTCTGTGCGCCATTCAGTGGGCACAAAGCCTGAGGTGAGGCTATGATTGAACATGGCACAGTGTTTTGGTCCAGGTTAGGTGGCCGAAAGGTGTGGTATGAATTATAGCCTGATAATGCAGGGGTGCTCTCTGGAGCCTTGAACCAGGTCTCTGTCACTGCACAGATGTTGATGTTCTCCATTTTAAGGAGTGCCTCGAGTGAGTGCATTTTGAAGTTTAGACTTCTAGCATTGAGTAGCATTACCCTCAGTTTTTGCTTGCCTGTTCCTGTTACAGTGGTGAATTTGTCATTTGAACCTTGCCTAAAAGAGGCACTATAGGGGCGGCAAGAACCTTAGCCAGTGTCTGGAATCCCAGGGGTGACAGGTGCAGGCCATCCCTGGCAAAGCATCGTGGTCTGTCGACCATGTCATCCCAGGCAGACAGATACTGGATCCCTTTAGAATGACACCAGAAACTTAGCGAATTGTTGAAGTCAATCATTTTGTCCTTGTACTGCGGTATCATTCTGGGTGATGGCAGAATGCTCCTCATGGCTAGGGTCATACCTGCCTGGGCTACAAGATCGGAGAGCTCTTCCGTGACTCTTTTCATGTAGTCCATGGAGGTATGTCTCAGGTCGTTCACACCAACATGGACAATGACAGAGTCATATTTGTACTTGTTGTGGAGTGAACTGAGTGCGTGGGTTATGTGGCAGATCCTGGCACTCGACAGGCAACTGACAGTAACCTTCTCCTTGTTTAGCCTGGTGAGTGGGAAGTCAGTGTGCCTGACTATAGAGTCACCTATGACTAGAGTGTTGGGTACGTTGTTATGCCTTATGGGCTGTGGTTAGGTGGCACACTGAGTTTGTGGGCTATGTGTCATTTGGGTTGTTTTGGGGGGTGGAGGTTACTTGCGTTTCTGCTTTGGAGGTCTCTGTTGCTTGAGCAGATTTTTATTGAGAGCCTCCGTGAATGTAGATGTGTGTTTTGTGTTTTTATGTGTGTGTTTTGGTGGTGTAGGTTTTGAGGCACTATGTGATGAGTGTGGTGTGGTGCAAGTGTTTACCCTCTCCTCTTGACTATCTAGTCCAGTCTTGGGTGATGAGAGCTTTGCTTTCAGTTTGGCTATATAAGTGAATCTCTCACAGGCTGTAGTGTTGGGTGGTAGGAGGACAGGGTTGTCTGTGTACATGAGGCAATTGCTGCATTGCCCCAAGATGCCCAGATTCATCAGTGAGACAGGAAAAACACCGGGAGCTGACCCACAGACATGCCTGGATAGATGCTTATTTATTAAGTACTAAAAACTGTTTTCCTCTAGACAAGTGAGGAGAGTTGAGTGCTGTAATAATTTACAGCTTATTTGGTGCTTACAATGAGTTCTGAACAAGTGCTGAGCTCAAAAAAACA
The DNA here is from genome assembly GCF_019279795.1 of Protopterus annectens. NCBI lineage: Eukaryota > Metazoa > Chordata > Ceratodontiformes > Protopteridae > Protopterus > Protopterus annectens. Next base: position 534,916,244 of record NC_056750.1, read on the forward strand.
TATTTGAGTACTAAAACTACAAAACTGGCTAGTTCGAAGGGAAAATTTGAAGAGAACACTTTATGGCGCCGGGAATATTTTAACCCTAGCTAAGCAGTGGTGCATAATGTGTATTTTTTTGTTTGTTTGTTAATATAACAGTAGCAAATGAACACACTGATTTAAACAAATTAACCAATTAACGAATAAAAAGCTAAAAAACGAGCCCCATTTCAGCACTCCTCGATCAGACAAGTTCTAACTGCAAACTCCTGCCACTATGGTGCAGGGGGACCTTCTCCAGAAAAAGATGGCCTGGATTAGTGCTCAAGTTATACAAACAAAGCTAGATTCAGCAGGTCTGAATCTAGTCTTGTGCTACAGCAAACAAGGCATACCAATTTCAGAAAAAAACATAGGTTCATAGGTAGGTACTAGGCTATCGGCCCTAGGGCCTATACAAACCCAGCCAACAAGGTACCCTGGCTTTTGCCACCCAAGAAAATTATTTTCCTGTGCCACTGTCGAGCAGAGCCACAGAAGTGATCCCCGGGGTGAATTTCCTATTTCCCATCCAATCATCAAGATTCTTCTTGAAGAGTGCTAATGAGGAGCTTTGTTTGATAATGATAGGTAGTTTATTCCAGAGTATGGGAAGTCTCTGGGACAGGAATCTATCCCTCCAGCATGTTCTGTTTATTGTGGTGACAAGGTTTAGGTCCCTAGAGCATGTGACTCGGAGGGATTGGGATTTCTTTAAGTGGAGCATGTCCAACAGCTCTGGGTTTGACATAGCTTTGTATGTTAGGCAGAGATCACCTCTGAGTAGGCAATATGTGACGGAGTAAAGCTGGAATTTTTTGAGACAGTCTGCATAGGGCATCTGTTTGAGGCCAGTAATCCTCTTTGTGAGGTATTTCTGTGGCCTTTCCAGTTGTTGTAGATGTCTTGTGAGGTACATACCAAAAGGGGCATTGTACTCTATAATTGGTCTAATGAGTGATGAGTAGAGGGGAACAATGGCCTCATTTTTCTGGATGAGAAACCTTTTGTGATGAGTTGTGCCACATAGAAGGATTTCCTGACTACTGTGATGATGTAATTATCAAAGGAGAGGGGCGGCAAGAACCTTAGCCAGTATCCGGAATCCCAGGGGTGACAGGTGCAGCCATCTCTGGCAAAGCATCATGGTCTGTAGACCATGTCATCCCAGGCAGGCAGATACTGGATCCCTTTAGAATGACACCAGAAGCTTAGCCAATTGTTAGAAGTCAATAATTTTGTCCTTGTACTGTGGTATCATTCTGGGTGATGGCAGAATGCTACTCAGGGCTAGGGTCATACCTGCCTGGGCTACAAGATCGGAGAGCTCTTCCATGTCTCTTTTCATGTAGTCCAGGGAGGTATATCTCAGGTTGTTCACACCAACATGGACAATGACAGAGTCATATTTGTACTTGTTGTGGATTGACCTGAGTGCATGGGTTATGTGGCGAAACCTGGCACCCGACAGGCAGTTGACAGTAACCTTCCCCTTGTTTAGCCTGGTGAGTGGGACATCAGTGTGCCTGACTATAGAGTCACCTATGAGTAGTGTGTTGGGTACGCTGTTTTGCCTTATTGGCTGTGGATGAGTGGCACACTGAGTCTGCGGTAAGCAGGCACAAGAAGCCTTTTACCAGAAACTCCCAGCTAAGAAGGGCAGAATCTACCCTCTTCTCCCACAAGAGTGCAGACCACACCTTCTTAATGTAAAATAACTGGCCCTAAACCCAAGTGCTTAAACCAGAACTAATACACTTTTAGAATAACAGACACTAAGCCTTCAATCAGCAACTCCCAACTTAGAAGGATGTAAGCTACCTGTTCTGCCACAACAGTGCAGACCACAAACCTTCCTAATGTAAAACAAATAGTCTGAAGCCCAAATGATTAAACCAGCAGTTTAAGTTGGTTTTATTTATGTCATCTCCACCTCGAATACTTTAATATATTATTTGCAACACCACAAAATTAGAATAATGATTCACATCATAATCTCTAACAAAAACATAAACTTAACTTTAGAATGGGTAAAGCCTGTGGGTAAAGCTGTTGGTCTGCCCATATATGGACGGGCACTTTCCTTTTGTAGAAAGTATATATAGTTGTGTGTGTGTTCATTGGTAGTTAACAGGAGTAGGGGAGGGTAAAAATGAAGATGCATATAGTTTTTTTGTTTGTTTAACATTTTTATTGAAATGAAAAGTCTAGGAAAATGTGACATGGGTTCAAACAGAGATGAGACCGCAATTGCATACAAGGTTAGCCTGCCAGACATTAATATGTACATGTAAGTTGCAAGCTGGAAACATATATTAAAAAACTATGATGCTGAATATGTAAAAGTATTAGCATCTTAGAATGATTGCCTTATCAATCATTTTAATGAACATGAATGACACTGCATGTATGTACAAGAAGAAAAAAGTACTGAATTATATTAAGAAGTGTAGGGTGAGAATAGTAATGTTACAGAAGACTCACTGATATAGAAATGAGCATATACATTTGGTAAAGAAAGGATTTCAGAATGGTTATTTAGCAGAGTATCAGGGACAAAAGAAAAGGGGGGGGGTAATAATAATGATTGTGAGAAGTGTTCCAATAATGAAAGAAGAGGAAAAGAAAGACAGTTGTGCTAATAAGGCCCCAATTTTGTCTAAAATTGCGGTATTAGGATGAGGCAACTTTTTGCCTGCTGCTGAGCCCCCCGTTGTTCTGGCTAGCACCAGGTCCTTAGATGCCTGCTTGACCTCACGCCTGTAAGTACTCCCTGCAGCACCTTCACACTGAACTTGCTTGACTTACATTATAACCTTCACTGGACTGAGATTCATATTTCGTTACCTCATCATCCTAAAAAAAAAACCTTAACTTTGTAACCACTGCAAAAACATTTGATCACTAATAAACTCATTCTTAACTTCCTTCTTGTTATCCCTCTTGCACTTCTTGCAATGTTTCTTCTTAAATTTATGTTTCTGAGCTTTCTCAACCTTCCTGTCACTTCCATCCTCTTTCTTGCTGCTTCCTTCTAAAATTTGAAACCCTGTGCTGCATCCTGCTTGAGGATCAAGGAGCAGATTACTCGCAGGCTCAACATTAACTGCTTGAGGTACCTGCCCTAACCCCATTGTCTGACAGACAAGGCTTAACATGGCCTGCATTTGCTAATCCACCTAATCAGTGAAACACAAAATAAAATTAACCATTAGCCTGTTTTTATTATTATTATTATTATTATTATTATTATTATTATTATTATTATTATTATTATTATTATATACCCACAACCTTCAGACAGGCCATACCATGTGGCTACCCACAAACCTTGATTCACAGGCCCTCCTGTGTGACTAACCACAGCCCATAGCAAATAGGCCTTCCCATGTGACTACAAACAGGCCCCTGGTCACAGGCCTATACATGTGACTACCCACAGCCCTTGCTCGTATGTCCTGCTGCATGATTACCCCCAGGCCACTGCACACAGGCCCTGCTATGTGACTGCTCACAGGCTTCAGCTGACAGGCCTTGCCATGTGACTAATCCCAATACCTTGATTCACACAGACTACTCAGAGCATACAATACAAATGTCCCTTATTTGCTGGAACATCCCTAATTTTGATTGAAATTTCAGCTCTCTTTTAAACTTACTTACAATTGATGAATCACTCGTAGCAAATAATAATATTAAATTGGAGCTACACACTTCTTATATTTAGAAATTATATATTCATTCATGTTAAGCTGCCCTATTATATTAATATATGAAAATGCCCCTGAATTTCCCGGACTATTTCTGAATTTTTTTCATAGTCTCAGCTCACAGGGCCTGCTATGTGGCTTCCCGCAGGCCTCAGCCCCCAGGCTCTGCCATGTGACCAGGCCTCACCGTATCATAACCCTTGTGCATCCACACAGGCCCCAACTTGTTAGACTTGTCATGTGTTTCCTCACAGCCCCCACTTCCTTAGCCTTGTTATGGGATTCTTCATGGTCCCATCCACAGCCATAGTTGTAGGCCTCAACTAGTCCTACCCTTTATATATATATATATATATATATATATATATATATATATATATATAATAAACTGTTAGTTATTGTAATATCATCATAAAATGTTTGCTTGTTAAGGAAAGACAAACCTAGTTTGTTAATAGTTTAAGTACCTTCTGCACTTTATCTCTAATCTCAGGCCTCCCTAGGCCTGTGTGCCTTAGTTGATTCTCCCTTTAAATAAGCCTAAAGTCAATAATAAAACCTACTTACAATACTAATTACATAATTTTCTGTTGTCTAGGTTTTACCTGAATACTTTACAACTACAACCTTAATTACTTGTAATCTAAAAAGTAGGCCTTCCAAATTACAACCCAATTTTAACACACAAAATTAATTCATATTATACCATCTTATCTTAAAAAACTGCCTACATGCCCTTAAGCACCATATCCTTAAACTTACACACCAGTGACTAACCTTTTCCTAGATATATGATATTAAAGCTCACAAACCGAGTCCCAGACAAAATCAAAAAGGCCCCACCTTGGTCATACAGACCACTCATGCTGTTCAAACACTGTAAGCCCAAGATCTGTTGATCAAAGGCAAACAAGCTACCAAGGTAGAGATCAAAAAGACTGATTTGCGTTGTTCCCAACCTTTTCAATTCTTCCCCAGGACAGCCCAGCCCACCCTAACCCTCCTGACCCTACTTGCCCCCCCTCACTGAAACTTGAGTCCAAGCTGACCTGCCTCAGACAAATGATGGCTTGCTGCAACTGGCTTGCCAGACGTGGTTTTTTACATACTCAACAACAGGTTTGTCAAAAGGGTGCAGTATATCATCTGGCAACCATTTAAGACTGGTTGTATGGTTATCAATAACAACTAGGTTTGCCCCCTTTACAAATGCCCAAAATGAGACGTCTTTATGGAAACATGAGATTTTGCTGGATAAGCCAAATGCGGAATTGTTGAAAAGGACTAGATTTCACTTTTTGTCAACATTAAAAGCTCTTTCCTGTAGAATTTAAGGTAGTTGGCGCTGTTTTATATTTATGTATTTCAGATAGATAATTTGTTTTTTATAACTATTAAAGGAGACTAGGGAAATACGTTTTATCCCAAAATCTCAGTACATTTGTCATAGTTCTTTTTTTTTTTTTTTCCACAAGACACAACTGCCAAAATAGGGATTATCCTGCTGTGTACAGACAGACAGGTGGGCAGTAACCATGTTAACTGCATTTGTCGAATAGGAAAAACATCCAAGTCGACCTGTTACTCAGGCAAGGGTTATGTTTGTACCACACACATCGCAACCAATCATGGATAAATCTCAACAGACTCAAGGAGAAATCCAGAAATAATTTGGGACAAGCAGGGACATTTTCAAAATATTTATATTTTTTTAACTTAAGACACTGATCAAATAAGAGAATGCCAATTTATATACATTTTCTGAAGTAAAATAAGTCTGTAAGTCCAATTACTGTCATTATTAAGTGTGATTCACCACTTTTCACTAAAGTCACCAGTTTTAAAAGGGTTAACAGGGATAGAGCTAAAATTTGAGTCTAAATCAGGGACACGTGAGAGGTATGGTAAAACACACCAGAATGAGAAAATTAGCTGAAGTATGTACCTAACAGAGTTGATGTTTTGCTGTTAGGAAATAGAAAATTCACCCCGGGGATCACTCCAGTGGCTCTACTCAACAGAGGCACTAGGAACTATGGGCTAGGCTTGTAAAGACTCCAGGGCCATTAGCCTAGTACACACCTATGAACCTATGAAAGTATGAACAATGGTACAAAATTTGTGGTAATAATGGATTATTGGCAGGGAAGGAGTATTACACTGGCATGTATTTATATTCTGCCTAAGACTACTATTAAGGAATTTAAGAGAATTATGGGAGAGGTTATTAGTTTTGATCAGGAAATTTTATTCAAGGGTGGGGACTGGAACTTGATATGTAATAGTGAAGATACATCACAGGGACCAAGAGGATAAAATTTAATAAATGATAGATTCCTGAAGAAATATGAGATAATATTTTGGATGGAAATGTGAAATTACTTGCAGGAACACAAATAAAATTTACAAATAATAATAAATATGTTAGAGTGAACAGAAATTAAATTTCACAAGAGCATGGGTGTTTAAATAAATCTTTAAAACACATCCAGTAACTATTTCAGATCATGCAATAGTAAAGACTAGGATAAAGATGCAAGGTAAAATGAGATAATGGATCTTTCCTTTTTACCTATTAAAAAGAGTGGACTTTGGAAAATGGGTAGTGGAAACAATTTAAGAGCTGTTAGGGAAAGTATACATTTCTTTAAAATAAATAGTCGAGGAATGGGATAAAATGAAACTGGAATATAAATATATGCTAGAAATGAAACAGAGAGAGATGGGAAAGAATTAACAGGCATTATTTAAAGGGATTATAAAATGTTAAAGTATTGCAGATGAAGGGGAATCTTCCAGAACAGGAAGATCAGCAACTGTTTAGTGCTAAAGCATAAATATGTACTGAGTACTTTTGGATAATGTGCTGGAAAGTATTTTTTGATAACCCCAAAGCACGAAATAATAAGCACAATGACTTATGCAACAGAAAAAAAAAAAAAGAAAGTGGTGTTGCCAAACATAGGGAGTCTGTGACTAGATAAATAACCAAAGTCCGTATGGAAGAATTAGACATCTTATGGAAATTTTAAATAGCAAAGGATTGGAGAAACCAAGGAAAGACACAAATGCAAATACTTACAGAAGACTTAAATATGCTGAAGTTAAAGGAAAATGTAGCTCAAGAATTAATAGCAAAGATGGGCAGGGATGAGATAAAAATTTTGATAAATAATCAACAGAGAAGTCTCCGGGAACAGATGGTATTCTTAAGGATTTTTGGAAGGGGTCTACTTCAGAAGACTGACAAACCAAAAGACTGAATCTCAAAAGACTGAAAATTCAAAATACTGAACATATTTTTAATGCAGGAGTCAAGACCCCCCCACCCCCGCTCTGTAGCCCTCATGTGAGGGAGCACCCTGCTAACTATATATACCAACTCCAACATTGCACAATAGTGGAGAATGGGCAAATTCCATCATTCAGTATTTTGAATCTTCAGTCTTTTGATATTCAGTCTTTTGATTTCGCAGTCTTCTGAAGTACACCCATTCGGAAGCTAGGAGAGAAGAAAGTGACAAACATCTGGAAGGTTACGCTTAACGGTGTTTTAAAAGGAGAGACAGTACCAGCATACTGGAAGAAAGCTGTGGTGGGTGTATTACCCGAAGGGGGCAAAGACTCTTTAAACCCAACTTCATATAGACCATTTTCAATTTTGAACCATGACTATAAAGTGTCTATACCTATATTAGCTAAGTGAATGACAATGATGTTGCCAAAACTGAAAGATATGAATCCATGTGTTTTTTTGGAGCCAGTGTAAACATTTGACAGCATTAATAGAACCATGATAATTCAGAGGGAAACAGGATGCAAAAAGACCACACTGTTGTTGGATGATCTTGATGCAGAGAACATATTCAATAAAGTTATTTGGGATTTTATGAGGAAAGCAATGTCAGCGTTTGCATTTCCTGATAGAATAATGAGGTTAATAAGGGAGACATTCAAAGGGTCAAAGGCAAGAACTAAGGTAGGAGGGTTCCTCTCTGTTAAACTATGTTTAAATACAGGAACCAGGCAGGGGTATCCTCCTTCCCTTTGCTGTTTGCCTTATATTTGGAGGCACCGACAAATAAAATAAGGAACTCTCAAATTCAAGGGTATAAATGGTGTGGTCCTCAAGAAAAATAGTCTTATATGCAGATGATATCATTCGGTATGTGATAAATCCAGAAAAGGGTATTTCACTGCTGAGGGACATTTTGAGTCAGTTTCATGTCTTTTCATTTTATACAATAAATGAAGATAAAACAAAGGCAATACTAGTAAACTATTTTCATAGAGATGAATTAATTCAGCAATATCCGTATTTATGGAGACATAAGATGAAGTATTTAAGTGACTGGATTAAAAAGAATATCATTATGGTGGCTAAGGACATGTCGGAAGACATAAAGATAATGCAAATTAAAAGGTTATATCTTACCATAACTTGGCATCTGTATCATCTTCCTTCTTTCCTCCTCACAATAGGGTCTCATATCCGACCTTCGGATCCAGCTCGGCCACATTCTACAGACTTGGATCTGACTCTGAAGCTCCTCTCTCTTATCCATAATGCCTTACATCCACCCAAGTACTTCAGATGGAGTTTGCTGATTTCATTCATCTATCATCATACAACAAGGAATGGCAGAAGCGGCTCAGACATGGGACACAGGAGTGCCTTCATAATCCAGGTTCCTCTAGAACACAAGAGACAGGGGGATGGTTGTGTGGGAAAGTGAGGAGAAATGAAGGAAGACAACACAGATGCCAAGTTATGATAAGACATATACTTTTAATCTGATGTTTGTCTTCTTCATTCCTCCTCACAACAGGGTCAGAGTCCCCAGACACGTAGATCTCGGGTGGCCCTCATGGAAGGATATGCCAGAGCACCATCAAACCAAATGAGGCCCTGCTCCTGGATATGATATCCAACTTGTAGTGTGATACAAAGGTGTGACTGTTAGACCATGTCGCTACTGTGCAAATACCATCAATGGAGGTTCTAGAATAGAAAGCCAAAGAAATAGCCATAGCTCTGATGGAATGTGCCCTGGGAGGTCTACATAATTACATTCCTTTGGATGAGTAAATGTACAAAATGCAGCCAGGCATCCATTTTGCCAAGGTAATTTTAGACACCACTTGTCCTAGTCTATTAGATGACAAAGCTATGAAAAGCTGATTAGACTCCCTGTGTTATTTGGTCCAGTGCAGGGAAAAATGGAGTTGTCTATGAATGTCAAGAAGATGAAGAACATACTCCCCTTTATTGGAGAAGTTTGGAAAGAACACTGGTAACTGGACTGATTGATTGATATTGTTCTTGGTGGCTGCTTTGGGCATAAAGGAAGGATTGGGGCACAAAGATACTGTCTTTATGAAAAACTATGTAAGGAGGCTTGGAGGATAAGGCTTGTAGTTCAGAAATCCTCTTAGCGGAAGTTATAGCCACCAAAAGGACTGTCTTTCATGACAAAAACTTCATGTCACAAATAGCTGCTGGTTTGATGGGTCCTTGAGTCAAAGCCTGCAACACAACAGCAATGTGCCAAGCAGGGGACGGGTCCTTAATTGGATGTCTTAATAAGAAAACACCCTTCATGAAGGATTTAAGGATTTACATAGCCTAAAAGTGACTAGAGAATGCGATTGGCTTGCAACATGAGAATTAGAAATAGCAGTTAACTGAAGCTTGATAGTTGAGAAGCTAGCACCTTTCTCGAATAGGCTACTGAGAAGTAACAAAACATCTGAAAATCGTGCTGAGAAAGGATCAATGTTTCTGCTCAATGCCCAAACAACAAATCTCTTCCACTTACTGGTGTAGACTTTTTTGGTGGAAGCTTTTTGCAAAGTTAGATGAATTTTTTGGACAGGGGAATTAAGCCTGGACTGTCTCACTAAGGTTAGAAGTGGAGAAACCAAGCAGTCAGTTTGAGGGCACAAAGATTTGGATGCTGCATCCCTGAGTGGTGAAAAAGGAGGTCCTGACTTGGCTCCAGTATCCAAGGAGGATATTTCATATGAGAACATATAAAGGGGAACCACACCTGATGAGGCCAGAAGGAGGCAATGAGGATGACCAAGCTCTTTAACCTGCTTGCCTTCTGAAGAAACTTTGGGATGAGTGGAAGAGGAGGGTAAGCATGCAGGAGACCCAGGGGCCAATCTTGGACTAGTGCATCCCTCAGGAACTCCCCTGGAGGAGGGATCAGAGCGAAGAACTTGCTGCATTTGTTGTTGAGGGGAGAAGCAAAGAGGTCACAGCAAGGTTGATCCCAACAGTTGAAGATCATATCTTTCATTGACTGATTGAGGGACCACTCATGTGGAACCAGGAGCAATCTGCTGAGTCTGTCCGCTAAATTGCTGGTTTTCTCTGGGATATGTATTGCAACTAGAAGGTGGTCTAAAAATATCACCCACTTCCACACCCTCATGGCCTTCTGCACAAGGGGTAAGAATGAGTTCATCCCTATTTGTAGATGTACCAGACAACAGACATGTTGTCAGTGTGTACTGCAATAGTCCTTAAGCGGGGATCATCCTGAAAGGCTTGCACCATTAAGAGGACTGCTCTCATCTCTAGGACAATGATATGCAACCCGGTCTTAGGGGAGTTAAGAACAATCTGCCTAGAAGATTCTCTGACTGTATCCACCAGCTGAGGTGACACTTGTAAATCAGAGTCAACCTGATGAGAAGTGACAGCAGTTGAAAGAGGATGGATTATTGTACCTACATGAAGAATATGACTAGCAGGACTAAAAGAATAGCTTCTGACATGGATCTTAGGGCTTGTAAGACCAATCAATTTGGGGGGGACTGTTGGGCTAACAGTTCCTGCACCTGATTTCTCAGAGTGATTACTTAGTATAAAGGAATAGAAACCATCTGATTCCTTGTGTTCTGCTGTGTCCCTATAAACTCTAGGTTCTGTACAGGAGTCAGGTTGGATTTGCTCAGGTTTATGGTGATGCCCAGAGAATACAATAACTCAGTTAAGTAATCCCTGGCTTGGATTAGCTGATGCCTTGTAGAAGCTTTAAAGAGCCAGTCATCTAAGTATGGAAACACCTGGACTCCTCTGAGCCTCAAGTGAGCTGCTACCACTGCCATGCATTTGGTGAACACCCAAGGGGCTGTGGTGAGCCCAAAGGGCAGTGCTCTGAACTGGTAATGACTGGCTCCAAGCTGGAAGAGCAGATATCTCTTGGACCACCTGTCTATTCTGATGTGATAGTACGTGTCCTTGAGCTCTATCATGTACATCCAGTTGTCCTTGTGCAACAGTGGTACAATGGACTGAACCGTGACCATTCAAACTTTTACTTCTTTACATAACGGTTCAACTTGTTTAGATCCAGGATGGATCTTGAGTCTCTTGTCTTTTTTTGGCACCAAAAAGAAGCGTTAGTAGATTCCGAATCCTTTTTGTTCGACTGGTACCTCTTGGATGACTGTTTTTTGCAACAGTTGTTGAATTTCCTTTGCTGCCTGCTCCCTTGGACTGGGTGGCATGTCGGAAAGGCTTCTGGAGTTTGGGGGGAGAAGAGAAAATGGAATGTAATAGCCTCTGGATATTATACTTAGCACCCAAGGGTTTTGAGCCAACTGGGCCAAGGCTTCTGGGTGCAAAGCTAGTCAGCCCCCAACTGCCTCCAGAGATGGATATTTTGGCAGCTCTTCAGGAGCGCTGGTAGGGCTAATCAAGAAATGATCCCCTAAAGCCCTGGTTCTGTAGACCCCTCTGCCTCTCTGACAGCATCTACCATCACACCCTCCCCCTCTGCCTCTAGAGGAAGGTTCCCCATGCAGTTATTGGAAAGGCCCTTAAGATTTGCAAAACCACATTTTCTTGCCTCCACGTTAGTTCCTCGAGAAAGACCTCTGGAGGGGGGGGTATAAAATTTTATTCCAATAGCAAAAATGGTCTTCCTATCCTTTTCACTGCAGGTGAATGTGTCTTGAACTGATGCCCCAAAAAGAGAGGAGACATCATAAGGACTATTCATGAAGGATGTCTTAAAGAGCTCCGCAAATTCACATAGCCTCATCCAGAACCCACTGAATCAGCTGCTCATGAGGTACCCTCTGTTGTATGGGAGATCAACCTCATTGATGAATTGGTGACGGACAACAGAGTGGTCAGCTTGGGAGAAATGTTCTTAAATCCTCCGCAGGCTTGGACTCCGAGAGAAGCTGAGAGTTCCTTGATCAGATATCTCTGAAACCAGGTGAAATGAACCAGGTAGTACAATAACCTCAGTGCAAATGTGGCTGAGGTGTAAATGTGCTTCCCAATTCTGTCCAGTGCTCTGGACTCCTTGTTAGGCAGATGGACATTAGCAGTTTCTTCTACCAGCTCTTTCTTAGTGGCTGACGCCACCAAAATGGCATCAAATATAGGACCCTTACTCCAATGTTTCCTATCTGCAGTGGGTACCAAAAACTTATCAGGTCATTTGGGTATGGGCTCGATGGTGTCTGGTTCCTTACATTCCCGGCATGACACTATATCAATCAGGGCATCTGCTGGGGTGGGGTCACCCAGGATGTAGATGGGCCTATCACAAACACCTCCAAGGGAACTGACTCCACAGAGGAAGAAGGTTGGGAAAACTACCCATCTTTCTGCTTCAGGATCTCTAATATGTCTCCAAAGGAGATGTATTCTGGTAGGGATTGGGGGGACCCCCCCCATCAAAATCAGTGCTCTTGGTTAAAGACTCCAATGGGCAGTCAATGCAACTCCTTTTGCACAACTACTTCTGAGGGACTTCCTCAGCTGGGTTAGTCTGGGAAAGTGTTGGAAGAAGGGGATCTGTTCTGACCAGGGAGTTCTTGAAAACTGCTTGGGATAGGAAAACGCATGGCAGGACAAATGGGTTCAAGGCCTGGATATGACGGGGGTAGAAGGGAGGATTGAGGGTTATGTGTCATTGGATATCCAACTTGGGAGAAAAACCTCTCCACTATCTGAAAGGCTGAAGGACCAGGAGAAGTCCTTTCCATCTCCCCAAGAAGGGAAAACAGACAGGACTAAGCCTGCATCCATGACCTCCAAAAGGGACCAGATCTGAACTATCGAGCGCCAAGGCGACTTGGGGAAGGGACGGCTCGGAGAAGGATAGAGCCAACCCCAGTCTCCTGGACCCAGCATCGACACCACGGCTAGAGACCTGCTCTGCTCCAAGAAAAGTGAAACAGGGCTAGTCAGGGGAATCCTTGGCATTGAGAAAGGGAGCTTCCCCTGCACTGACCCCAGCGCATGGCAGTCCCAAATCCTGTGACTCCGAAACCGAAGGTTGGATCAGAGAAGGAGTTCTGATGGTATTGCCAGGTTAGCTCATGGATCTGACAGGGGACAGAGCCAAGACTACCCCCATCTGGATCTGGGCCTTGAGGAATCTCATCATCCTGTCCATATCTACCTTGGACCAGCTTCTGGAGGACCTGGATGAAGCTGATGAAGGGGATCGGGAATATTTTGATCTGAAAGAAGGAGCCGGGGACCTTGTTGAGGTCTTTGTATCCTGAGGCAGGGATCCAACATAGGAGCCAACGATAGTGGAGGACAAATGGAAATGATATCCATGGATCTGAAGGAGCTGATGGATCCAAAGGGGGAGGTAATTTCTTCAGGTCCGAAGAAGTCGGATCCTATGATTTCTTTGACTTCTTAATCTCAAGACAGTCCCTTTGGGGCAACAGGGAAACAGAGACCTCTTTTTTGCCTCTTTGGTGATCGCCAGTGAGGAAGAAGCCACCAAAGAAGGGGTCTGAGCCTCAAGACCAGAGGAGGAAAGAAGGCACCTAAGAATCAACTTGTTTCTTCAGTCAGCCAATGCATGCGGATTAAAAGAACAATAAGCGTTTAAATGCTCAGCCCCCAAATAATATACACACTCCTTGTGAATATCCTGGTTGGGCATTTTCTGCCCACACTTGAAACTCAGTGAAGGCTTCTCCACCATGGCCAGAAGCCCTCCAAAAACAAACTCTCAAACCTAGCTGATGTGACTATATTGAGGTTAGTAATACAGACTTAACTACAAAATTAAAGGTAAGTTCTAAGTTTTCAAAGTTTTTAAGTTTAGATAAACAACAGTTAACAATAAAAGGACACAGCTAACTACTTTTAATATTTTAAGGAAAAGGATTTGTCACACAACACACACTAAAAAACAAGAAACAAAGGAGGTAGGGCTTATAGTGCAAACTGAGAAGAGTTTACAAAAATTCCAGAAGGAAATTATTCCCACAGCTTGAGAGCATGAGACCCGCATCCAGATGCTGACGTGGCAAATGTGATCTAAGGTACTTGGGTGCATGAATGGCATTGTGGGTAAGAGGGAGGAGCTTGAGAGTCAGATTCAAGTCTGTAGAACGTGGCCAAGCCAGATCAGGGAGCCTATTGTGAGGAAGAATGAAGCAGACATCAGATCTGAGAATTTAAAGCTCTTAACTCTGAATATGGATAGCAAGGATAAGCAGTGAAAATGCTTCCAGTCCTTTTAATACTATATACTGTTCAGGCATATTTTTATCAACCAGGGGAGATGATGTGGGCAATAATTAATAAAGAACTGAAAGAATGCATTTGCAAGGTAAG